>NC_092788.1:45157657-45232659 GCF_047496795.1 Chiloscyllium punctatum
TTCGGACTGGGATCTTGCTGTACGTTAAAATAGTCCCAGGCGAGTCAGTCAACCAAGATTCGTTTACCAGTGTGAGAAAGTGAGGACTGCAGATGCTGGAGAGTCAGAGTTACAAAGTGTGGAGCTGGAGAAGCACAGCGGGTCAGCCAGGAGAGTCGATGGTTCATGCCTGACCTGCTGGGCTTTTCCAGCTCCACACTTTTCCACTCAAATCCTTCTGCCTCAGGGAGTGGGGCTTACAGCAATGTTGGGGGGGGGCAGCAAAATATTTGAGGAGGGGGCACAGTTGGTAAGGTAGGTATTTGGGAGGGAAGGTATCTGGGGAAGAGAATAAATTTGGGAGGAGAGTTAAAATAAGGGGCAAATGTTTTTAGGGGGGTCAAAATTGGGTGAGCACTTTCAGGTCTGAAATAAAGAAAAAGAGAAAGGTAGGGTGAGAAAAAGAGAGAGGGAGAGCAAGTGGGGATGGAGAAGGGGGATGAGAGAAAGATGGGGCAGAGACAGACAGTGAGAGGGAGGGTGTGAGAGAAAGGCAGATTGAGAGAAAGAGACAGACAGGGAGAGAGAAGGACAAAGAGAGAAGGGGAAGTCAGACTGAGACAAACAGGCGTTAAAGCATGGACAGACTGAAGGGGTGACACTCAGTATTCCAGTTGGTTCCAGCTCTCTCTCTCTCAATGGTTTTTCACACTCCCTCTGTCCCATGCTCCTGAGTTTTCCTTCAGCTTGTCTCTCTCTCCCTCTCTCTCTCCCTCTCTCTGGATGGTGAGCTGGTCTCTGTCCCTTGCCATGTTGGTCACCTCAGAAAGTCTCCAGAAAATTCAAGAGATCAGTCTGCAGGTGATCCCTGGTTTTGTTCATTTCTGGATGGTTTCCCAGAACTTTCTATACTTCTGGCCAATTCAAAGAATCAGTTCATAGTTTGAAGCGTTGCTAATCATTTGGATGGCTTGTTCCTGTTAGTTTCTTTGTGTAGCAGGACCCGGTACCTTCCTGTCTGGGACCTCCTTTATTTGGTGGAGACGTTATTAGGGATATGTCTGCCCAGGGGAACTGTTGCCTTTGACATTATGCTGATGGGATAACCATCTGGCTGCTGTCTGGCTTTTGTGATTTGGGAGTATAACTTGTCCAATATACCCAGCATCTCTTGTCTGTCTATCTGTGTTTTAGCAAGGAGGCAGGAACATTTCACCCATTCCCCCTGCCTCACCCAGTCTTTTGAATAGAAAGAAGCTTATACAATGAATTACAAACCTAATTTTAAAAGCTGGTTATGTTTGTTGTCAGAGTAGCCTGCTGTTTGAGCGAAAGCCATTTTGTACATTGGTCAAACTGATTGTCATATGGCTGATAAGTGATTCCATAGAATCCCTACAGAGCAGAAACAGGCCCTTCAGCCCATCGAGTGCACAATGACCCTCTGAAGAGAATCCAACTCAGATCCATCCCCTGATGATATCTCTGAAACCCTGCATTTCCCATGGCTGTTCCAGCTAACCGGAATATCTCTCGACACTATGGGCAATCTGTCAAAAATGCCCACCATTGAACAGTGGGAGAAAACCCATACAGATGGAGGGAGAATGTACAAACTCCACACAGACAATCGCTCAGGAGTGGAATCAAACCCAGGTCTCTGGCGCTGTGAGGTGACAGTGCTAACCACCGAGTGACTGTGGCTCTCCAAACTGTTTCGACAAAACATATTCTGTTCTGAGAATCCATACAGAATAGTGATGCATAGCCAACATCCAGTGAGCAGAATAAATGCGAGTGAATGAGACCTGCTGGCTCAAACTCCAGGAATTCCCTTCCCGAAGGACATTGTGAGTCCACCACCTGCAACAGTTCAAGGAGGCAGCTCACCACCAAAACCAGCTCCCGAGCAGCTACGGACAGGCAATCAATACTGGGCCCAGCCAGGAACACTCAAACACTGCAAATGAATGAAACTAAGGTGATCACCCAGGGGGTTCCATCTACCTACCAGTCCCTGGGGGTGTATCCAGGCATTATTCACCATGATCGGACCCATCTGTTACAGCCTGCAATCCTAACCACCGGTATCCCGAAATATATCAAGGTGAGTGTGGTTAGGACCACAGCTGATGGGAGAGGAGCCGAATTCGTAAATGACAGGCGATGGGAATGCCATGGTCTGGCCTGTTCCTCCACACAAGAGGTTAGTGAGTAAAATTAGGGCGCACGGTATTGTGGGCAAAGTACTAGATTGGATAGAGAATTGGTTGGCTAATAGGAAACAAAGGGTAGTGATTAACGGCTCCATTTCGGAATGGCAGGCAGTGACCAGTGGGGTACCGCAGGGATCGTGCTGGGACCGCAGCTTTTTAAAATATATGTAAATGATATAGAAGATGGTATCAGCAATAACATTAGCAAATTTGCTGATGATACAAAGCTGGGTGGTAGGGTGAAATGTGATGAGGATGTTAGGAGATTACAGGCTGACATGGACAAGTTAGGTGAGTGGGCAGATGCATGGCAAATGCAGTTTAATGTGGATAAATGTCTGGTTATCCACTTTGGTGGCAAGAACAGGAAGGCAGATTACTACCTCAATGGTATCAAATTAGGTAAAGGGGCTGTTCAGAGAGATCTGGGTGTTCTTGTCCACCAGTCAATGAAGGCAAGCATGCAGGTACAGCAGGTCGTGAAGAAGGCTAATAGCATGCTGGCCTTCATAACAAGAGGAATTGAGTATAGAAGCAAAAGGTGCTTCTGCAGCTGTACAGGGCCCTGGTGAGACCACACCTGGAGTACTGTGTACAATTCTCGTCTCCAAATTTGAGGAAAGACATTCTGGCTATTGAGGGAGTGCAGCGTAGGTTGACGAGGTCAATTCCTGGAATGGCAGGATTGCCTTACACAGAAAGACTGAAGCGACTGGGCTTGTATACCCTTGAGTTTAGAAGACTGAGAGGGGATCTGATTGAAACGTATAGGATTATGAAAGGACTGGACACTCTGGCAGGAGGAAACATATTTCCGCTGATGGGGGAGTGCCGAACCAGAGGACACAACTTTAAAATACGGGGTAGACCATTTAGGACAGAGATGAGGAGAAACTACTTCACCCAGAGAGTGGTGGCTGTGTGGAATGCTCTGCCCCAGAGGGCAGTGGAGGCCCAGTCTCTGGATTCATTTAAGAAAGAATTGGATAGAGCTCTTAAAGATAGTGGAGTCAAGGGGTATGGAGATAAGGCTGGAACAGGATACTGATTGGGAATGATCAGCCATGATCATATTGAATGGCGGTGCAGGCTCGAAGGGCTGAATGGCCTACTCCTGCATCTATTGTCTATTGTCTATTGTCTATTCTCTATTTACGTAAGTGTGGTCCCTGTCAATGTCCCCTCTATCTCCACAGCATGTGGGAGGGAATCATGATAACCCATCCAAGTACCTTTTTTAATGTAATTCCGATACTTTCGTCTTCAAAGATCCCCATCCTAACATTGTCACTTGGGATAATTGGAATCCCTCGCACCCGGCCCAGTGCCCCACCGAAAGTGTCCTTACAGCTGTCATTAACCCAGCCCTTGGTGAGCTGCTGTAACTGACAGTGAGACATGTTCGTGTGGGTGTTCTCCTGGAACAAATATTTACGCTGTTTGTCACTAACCCGGGATGGGACTTTTCTCGAGCATTAAGGACCGCTGCCTTCATTTCATCATGGATGTCCCTCCCTCACTGTTGTCCCTCAGGGAGGGCTGAATGGCCTGGTGGACAAAGTCACATGGTGATTAATTTAATTTGTTTGTCAGCATCCAGTCCGTGTATGACAGACTGTCGGTCTGTCTCAACCAAAAATGTATCTGGGTTTGAGACAGGATCAAACAGAGTGGCCTTTTTAGTGCTGCCCACCAGCTGGGTGCCTGGAATGGCTGTTGTGTACAGAGTGAGACCATAAGCTGCTTTACACTGGGGAACCACAGGATTCATGGAATCTGAGTTCGGCTGTGGGTCAGGGCTGGGGGCAAAAGATGCAGTGACCTGAGACCAAGGCAGTGGGAGTCCCCATCTGTGGGAGGGTGTGGATGTGTCAGTGTGGGGACTGTCATTATCTCCCTGGGGAGGTAGAACCCCAAAGGCACATATTATCCCATTCTGGGAGGAGTCCTAGTTCCCTAGGGATTGTATTTGCTCCTGACACCCCCTACTAGGGCCTGATGTGTGTTGTTCCGTGTTGTAGGTGTACAGGACCCATGCAGCTGCTTGGAGCTCATACACTGTCCTTCCAGATTGTCAATGTAACCTGAGGGTGCCTCCCCATCCCCAGAGACCCTCCTTTCAATGGATTGGGCTCTTCCCAATTGGAACTGGAGTAGTTCCATGTTCCTGCAACCTTCTGTCCTGCTCATTGTGTCGGAGACCAAGCTCGGTCACAGCCTGTAGGTTTCCCTGGGGTGACCGGATCCCAGCTGCCTTATCCCAGCTGGGGGTCCTCCAGGCTATCGGCAGTGGAGTGAGCTTTCCAGCTTCCTTCCCCGGTTCTCTATGGGCATCTCACCACAGCTCCTGTACCAGGAACCCTTCACTGCAAGGCCAGGCTGGCTTCCTGTGAAATTCTGCAGGACTGTTTCACATTTGTCCCTGCTCGTGTTCCTATTGCTTTGGTCGCTTCTGTATTATGGGACACCTGGGTATACTCATAGAGTCATAGAGTTCTACAGCATGGAGACAGGCTCTTTGGCCCAAACTGGTCCATCTACACTAACCCCGTTTCCATGCACTTGAACCAAATCCTTCCAATACGTTCCTCTCCATGTATTTGTCCAAGTGCATTTTAATTGTTCTTAAATGTATCCTCCTCGACCACTTGCACTGGTAGTTCATTCCGTATGTGTACCACCCCCTGGGTAAAAGCATTGTCCCTCAGGTTCCCTTTTAATCTTCCCCTTTCTCCTTAAACTGATGCCCTTTCATCCTTGATTCCCCAAGCCTTGGATAAAGACTGAGTGCATTCACCCTATCCATGTCTCCCATGATCTTATACACCTCTATAAGGATACCCCTCAGTCTCCTACACACGAAAGAAAATGTCCTTGCTTGTCCAACCTCTCTCTTTATCTGTCTAGTTGAGTTTTGGCAACATCCTTGTAAATTTTTTCTGTCCTCTTTCTAGTACAATAACATCCTTCCGATAGCAAGGTGGGTAAAACTGAACACAATATTCCAAGTGTGGCCTCACCAACATCCTGCACAACTACAACAGAACTTCCCAACTTCGATATTCCATGCCCTGACTGGTGAAGGGCCCAGTGTGCCAAAAGCCTCCTTCACTGCCCTGTCTCCTTGAGTTCAGAGAGCCGTGCTCCTGGAATCCAAGGTCCCTCTGTTCCACTGCACTCCTTCAGGCCCTACCATTCCCCATGAAACCCCAGTCTTGATGTGACTTTCCAAAATGCAAGATCTCGCCCTTGTCTGTATTAAACTCCATTTGCCATTTCTCAGCCCAATTCCCCAGCTGATCAAGGTCCTGTTCAATTGCTGAGAACCTTCCTCACTTATTTTAGTGTAATCTGAAAACTTTCTAATCATCCCTTAAACATCCTCATCCAAATCATTGATATAGATAACAAACAGCAATGGGCCTAGCACTGACCAGCTGCGCGGCACAATGGCTCAGTGGTTAGCACTGCTGCCTCACAGCACCGCGGATCTGGGTTCAATTCCAACCTCACAGGATGCTCTGTGGGGGTTAGATCCTGTTAGGGTTAGATTTCCTACAGTATGGAAACAGGCCATTTGGCCCAACAAACCACACCGACCTGCTGAAGAGTAACCCACCCAGATCCATTCTCCCAACCCAACATTTACCCTTAACAAATGCACCTAGCAATATAGGCAATTTCGCCTGGCCAATTCATCTGACCTGCGCATCTTTGGAATGGGGAGAAAACCGGAGCACCCAAAGGAAACCCACACAGACACAGGGAGAATGTGCAAACTCCACACAGTCACCCGAGGCTGGGGTCAAACCTGGGTACCTGGCGCTGTGAGGAAGCAGTGCCAACCACTGAGCCACCATGCCACACCAACTGAGTTTGTACATTCTCCCCATGTCTGCGTGGATTTCCTCTGGGTGCACCGGTTTCCTCCCACAATCCGAAGATCTGCAGGTCAAGTAAATTGGCAATGCTCAATTGCCGAGAATGTTCATGGATGTGTAAGTAAGTTGCATTAGTCAGGGGTAAATGCAGAGTAATAAAGTAGGGGAATGGGATTGAGTGAAATAATCTTCAGAGGGCCAGTGGACTTGTTGGGCCGAAGGGCCTGTTTCCACAGAGGATGGATTCTATGATTCTATGACCGCTGAGGCACACCACGAGTCACAGGCCTCCAGTCTGACTGTTACCCTCTGCTTCCTACCATCAAGCCAATTGTGTACCCAGCTTGCCAACGCCCCCTGAATTCCATGCGATCTAACCTTCCAGAGCAAGGTACCATGTGGAACCTTATCAAAGGCCTTCCTGAAATCTGTAGAGTCTAGATGTCCTGGCCTGCCCTCGTCAAACTTCCTGATCACTTCAATAAAGAACGCTGACTAATTTGTGAGGCATGGTCTCCCATGCACAAGGCTTTGCTGACTACTGCCAATCAAATGTTGTATTTCCAAATGCATGTCTATCTAATCTCTCAGCATCTTCTCAAGTAACTTACTTACCACGGATCTTAGGTTTACTGATCTATCGTTCCCAGGTTTATCTTTGCAGCCATTCTTGAATAAGGGCGCAACATATGCTGTCCTCCAGTCTTCCGGGACCTCACCCGTGGCTAACAGTGAGGCAAAAAGATCAGCAGGGACTCCATAAGAACTTCCCTCGCCTCTTGAGGTGCTGTTGGATATGTTTGGTCAGGTCCAGGAGATTTATCCAACTTCATACATTCTAATGCATTCAACACATCCTCTCCTGTGATATGGACTGACACCAAGAGATCATCACTAACTTGCCCAAGTTCCCAAGCCTCTATGTCCTTCTCCAAGGTCAACACAGAGGGGAAATAATTCCTCTGATTCTGCACACACGTCCACTTTGGTCCTTGAAGGGTCCTATTTTCTCTCTAGTTATTTTTTTTCCGTGGGAGGGGGTGATTGCAGTGCTGGGTAAGGATCAGTCAGGGGGGATATTGCAGTGTTGGGTAGGGATCAGTCAGGGAGGGGGTGATTGCAGTGTTGGGTAGGGATCAGTCAGGGAGGGGGTGAGTGCAGTGTTGGGTAGGGATCAGTCAGGGAGGGGGTGATTACAGTGTTGGGTAGGGATCAGTCAGGGAGAGGGAGATTGCAGTGTTGGGTAGGGATCAGTCAGGAGGGGGAGATTGCAGTGTTGGGTAGGGATCCGTCAGGGAGGGGGAGATTGCAGTGTTGGGTAGGGATCAGTCAGGGAGGGGGAGATTGCAGTGTTGGGTAGGGATCAGTCAGGGAGGGGGAGATTGCAGTGTTGGGTAGGGATCAGTCAGGAGGGGGAGATTGCAGTGTTGGGTAGGGATCCGTCAGGGAGGGGGAGATTGCAGTGTTGGGTAGGGATCAGTCAGGGAGGGGGAGATTGCAGTGTTGGGTAGGGATCAGTCAGGGAGGGGGTGAGTGCAGTGTTGGGTAGGGATCAGTCAGGGAGGGGGTGAGTGCAGTGTTGTTTAGGGATAGAGGGAAATCAGGAGGGCAAAAAGGGGACATGAGATTGCTTTGGCAAATAGATTTAAGGAGAATCCAAAATGTTTTTATAAATCCAAAAAGGACAAAAGGGTTACTAGGGAGAGAATAGGGCCCCTCAATGATCAAGACAGCCTGCACGTGTAGCTGCAGGAGATGGGGGAGGAACTGAACAAGTATTTCCTGTAGAGAAGGACATGGAAGATAAAGAATAGAATGATGGTTTGAGAAGTAGCATTGGGAAAGAGATGATGTCATCTTGCAAAATGTCCACATTACAGAGGAGGAGGTGCTGGATGTCTTGAAATGGTTAAAGGTGGATAAATCCCCAGGACCTTATCAGGTGTAATCTCGATCTCTGTGGGAAGCTAGAGAAGTGATTGCTGGGCCTCTTACTGAAATATTTGTATCATCGATATTCACAGGTGAGGTACCAGAAGACTGGAGGTTGGGCTAACATGGTGCCACTGTTTAAGAAGGGTGGTAAGGACAAGCCAGGGAACTACAGACTGGTTCGCCTGTCGTCAGTCGTGGGCACTTGAGAGACGGATACATGAGGGACAGGAATTACATGTGTTCAGAAAGGCAATGTCTAATTGGGGATAGTCAGCATTGCTTTGTACGTGGGAAATCATGGCTCAAGATATTTTTTGAAGAAGTAACAAAAGGATTGATGAGGGCATAGAGGTGGATGTGAGCGACATGGACTTCAGTAAGGTATTCGAAATGTTTCCACATGGGAGATTGGAGAGCAAGGATAGATCTCACCGAATACAGGGAAAACCAGCCATTTGGATACAGAACTGGCACGAAGGTAGAAGACAGAGGGTGGTTGTGGAGGGTGTTTTTTTCAGCCTGGAGACCTGTGACCAGTGGAGTGCCACAAGGATCGGTGCTGCGTCCACTACTTTCCATTAATGATATAAATGATTTGAATGTGAACACAGCAGATATAGTTAGTAAGGTTGGAGATGACACCAAAATTGGAGGTGTAGTGGACAGTGAAGAATGTTACTTCATATTACAAAGGGATGGTGAACTGATGGGCCAATGGGCTGAGGGGTGGGAGATGGAGTTTAATTTAGATAAATGGGAGGGGCTGCATTTTGGGAAAGCAACTCTTCGCAGGACTGATCCACTTAATGGTAAGGTCCCAGGGAGTGTTTCTGAACAAAGAGACCTTGGAGTGTAGGTTCATTGTTCCTTGAAAGGAGAATTGTAGGTTGATAGGATAGTGAATAAGGAGTTTGGTATGCTTGTGTTTACTGATCAGTGCATTGCGTAGAGGAGTTGGGAGGTCATGTTGTGGCTGTACAGGACATTGGATAAGCCAGTTTTGGCATATTGCGTGCAATTCTAGTCTCCTCCCTTTTGGAATGATGTTGTGTAAATTGAAAGGGTTCAGAAAAGATTTGCAAAGACGCTGACAGGATTGGAGGATTTGAGCTAAAGGGAGAGGTGAAATGGGCTGGGCATGTTTTCCCTGGAATGTCTGAGGCTGAGGGGTAACCCATATGGAGGTTTATAAAGCTATGAGAGGCATGGATAGGATTAACAGACAAGGTCTTTTCCCTGGGGTGGGGTAGTCCAGAACTGGAGGGCCTAGGTTCAGGATGAGTGGGGAAAGATATAAAAGGAACCTAAGGGACAATGTTTTGATGTGGAGGGTGTTGCGTGTATGGAATGACCTGCCTGGTGAAGTGGTGGAGACTGGTACAATTACTGCATTTAAAAGGCATCTGGATGGGTATACGAACAGGAACCGTTGAGAGGGATTTGTGCCAAGTGCTGGCAAATGTGATGAGATAATGTTAGGATATGTGGGTGGTGTGGATGAGTTGGACCGAAGGCCCTGTTTCTGTGCTGTCCATCTCTCTGACTGTAAATGTTTTGCACTGTCCATTTCCAGCCATACACTTCACTGTTTCCCCTGTTTACCTTGGTCAGTTCTCCTCTCAAACACATGTCAATGGCTTTGGTTGTGATTGTAGGGTGTGCTTTATGGTCACTTTAAAAATCCATCATCTCGCTGAATTCCACGACACTACAATTTCCCAGAGGATATCTCAGTGTGACATTACTCCTTCCCACAGCGTCATCACCCAACGGTCGATCTGAGATCGTCACCTCCCTGGCTGTTTGCACGACGTGTTATTCAAAGAAACACTGACACAAACATCCAAAGAGGAGTTCGGAGAACATCCCTTTTGCCGATGTGACTGTCCCAGATTATACAAAGACTGAAGTCTCCCAGAATTATCACAGTGCCTTTGTATTACACAGGAATACATTGGAATGTGTAACAGGGTTGAGCAATGAAATGTTGTTAGGCAGCCTCTAAACTGTTCTCCTGCTTGTGTTTTTGACACACGTTACCCAGAATCTGCATTCAGACTGATTCAGCTTCATCATCTGAGGCCAAAGGCTTTCTCTGTAATGCCTTTGTTACTCATTACTGTCAGGGTTACCCATCCTGCACTCCCTGACACCCCTCAAGGAGGTGAACAATAAAATATTCATGTTCCACCTTTTGTTCACCGTGTCACCACTAAATCTCATTTATCTCTGTGCCCCAGTCCATCCACCTTATTGCGGAGACTTTATCCATTCCAAAAAAGAACATTACAATTGACTCTTTCCACAATTTCTTGTCACAGTCCAATTCACTGATGTACAGTTTCAGTTAAACTCTGTCTCTTCCTGTTCCTTTCTGCTTGTCTTCAGTTACATCACCATTTTCTCTTTGGATTTGGAAAGTTCCTTTCACCTGAACCCTGGCCCTGCATCCTCTCTGTCAGTTTAAAGCCCTGTCCATAAGCCTACCGACATGGTTGACCAGGACACTGCTCCCAGCAGTGTTGTGTTTAATTCACTCATGGGATGTTGCTGTCTCTGGCTGGCCAGCATCGCATGCCCACCCCGAGCTGCCCTTGAGCTGAGTGCCTTGCTGGATCATTACAGAGAGCAGTTTAGAGTCAACCCCATCGCTCTGGGTCTGGATCATGTGTAGGCCAGACCCGCTGCCTATAATAGATTTCCTTCCTAAAAGGATATTAGGCAGTTAGATGGGTTATACTGGACATTGGCATTAACATCTGGATGAACAGTCGGGTGAGAATAGCACGAGGCCATCACCTGTCCCACTCGTAGGTCAACCGTCACTGAGTACTGATCCCCGTGCACCATGAATCACAACCCTTTTATCATGACCATTGTGTGATCCTGATACCTTCCTGCACTCTGGTGATATCACTCAGTCTCTCTCCATGTGGTATCCCTCACTGTGTGGGTCTGATTGCTGCCTCTGTCAGCGTCTCTCACTCTTGCAGCTACTCCAGATCCTGAGCCAACAGAATTCTCCATTCCAGAGGGACACAGCAGCACAGGCCAGGGATGGAGACAGGGATTTTCCAGATCACTGTGGACTCAGTGCCATTCTCCATGTGTAACCTTCACTGCATCAGTCTAATTTCCCATTCTGTCTGTTTCTCTTTCTCCTGTAGGTCATCTGGATGTTCCTGTCTCAGCCGAATTCCTAACTCTTGTCTCGTCCATAACCACATCAAAGACGGTTGGTCAGTCAGAGAGACATGAAGAGGGAGGTCTGGAGCCTTCAGTAAATCCTGCAGTCGGTAAGATCACTCACAGTGAAGAGCACAGGGAGGGGTTAGTGACCTTCTGTATTCAGACCTGGAAGACAGGACATAGACACAGAGCTGGGGAAGGAACAGCTACATTCTAGGCTTCATTCACATCATCTTGTGAGGGACCTGCTTTCACCTCTGCTGGACTGGTCCTCCCTGAGACATCTCTCTCTGACTCTCTCTCTCACCCCCTCACTCTCATTCTCTCTTTCTCACCCTCTCTTTCTCTCTCACCCCCTCACTCACTCTCCACCCAAACTCTCTCTCTCACCCGACTTCTCTCTCCCCTCCCATCCCTCTCTCTCTCATCCCTCTGTCACTGGATCGCCCTCTATCTCTCCCTATCACGCTCTGCCTCCTCGCTATCTCTCTCTCTCTCTCGCTCGCTCTCTCTCTCTTTGTCCCCTTCTCGTGCGCTCTCTCGCTCTCAAACTCTCTGTCTCATTTCCATCCCCTCCCTCCTGCTCATTTGCACCTTTCTCTCTCTCTTGCCACCCTGTCTCTCTCGCTCACACCCCCTCGCACTCTCAACCCATCTCTCTCACCCTGTTTCTCTCCCGCCTCTCACTCTCTTACCCTCTCTCTCTGCCCCTCTCGTGCTCTCTTCCCCCTCTCACCCCCTTTCTCTCACCCTATCGCTTCATTCCCCCTTTCACCCTCTCCCCTTTCTCTCCCTCCTCTCTCTCCCCCTCTCTTTACCCCCTCTCTCACCCCCTTTCTCTCTCCCCCTCTCCCACTCTCTCTCTCACCCTCTCTTTCACCCCTCTCCCTCCCCCTGTCTCTCTCCCCCTCTCTCTTCCGCCTCTCTCTCACAGACTTTCTCTCACCTCCCTCTATCTCCCCCTTCTCCCCCTCTCTCTCTTCCACTCTCTCTCACCCCTCTCTCACACCCCTCTCTCATTCCCCTCCCCACCCCTCTCTCTCCCCCCTCTCTCTCCCCCCTCTCTCTCACCTCTCTCTCACACCCCTCTCTCACCCCTTTCTCACCCCTCCCCATCTCTCCATCACTCCCCAACTCTCCCACTCTCTACACCCCTCTCTCACCCACTCTCACTCCTCCACTCTCTCTCACCCCCTCTCTCTTTCTCACCCGCTCTCTCTTCCACCCCGATCTCTCTCATCGCCCCTCCCACCCTCACCCTCTCACCCCTCACTCTCTTTCCACTCACTCTCTCTTACCCCCTCTCTCATCCCCTCTCTCTCACGCCTCTCTCTCACCTTCTCTCTCACCCTCACTCAGTCTGTCTCTCTCTCACCCCCCCTTTCTCACCCGCTCTCTCTTCCACTCCGATCTCTCTCACACCCCTCTCTCTCTCACCCCCTCTCTCTCAGCCCTCTCTCTCTCTCAGCCCCCTCTCTCTCCCCAGTCTCTCCCACCCTGATCTCTCTCACACACCCCCTCTCTCACCCCTCTCTCTCACACACACCTCTCTCTCTCTCACCCCTTCTCTGTCACCCCCTCTCACTCACCCCCTCTCCCTCAGGCCCTCTCTCTCTCTCACCTCCTCTCTTTCTCAGCCTGTCTCTCTGTCACCCACTGTCTCTTTCTCACCCGCTCTCTCTTCCACCCCTCTTTCTCCCTCACTCCTCTCTCTCTCACCCCCTCTTTCTCACCCACTCTCTCCCTCCCCCCTCTCTCAGCCTGTATCTCTGTCACCCCCTGTCTCTTTCTCACCCGCTCTCACTTCCACCACTCTCTCTACCGCACCCCTCTCTACCGCACCCCTCTCTCTCTCTCTCACCCCTCTCTCTCTTATCCCTCTCTCTAACACAAATCTCTCTCTCTCCCTCTCTCTCACCAGTTCTCTGTCACCCAGTCTCTCTCACCTCCTCTCTCTCAGGCCTTCTCTCTCTAACCCCTCTCTCTCTTTCACCCCTCACTATCTCTCACCTCTCTCTCACCCCTTTTCTCTCACCCCTTCTCTCTCACCCACTCTCTTTCACCCTCTCTCTCTCTCTCAGCCTGTCTCTCTCTCACCCGATCTGTCTCTCACCCCTCTCTCTCACACCCCTCTCTCTCACCCCTCTTTCTCACTCACCCGCTGTCTCTCTCACCCCACTCTCTCTCAGTCCACTCTCTCACCCCTCTCCTTCTCCCACCCCCTCTCTCTCACCACTCTCTCTCACACCACTTCTCTCTCACACCACTTCTCTCTCACCCTTCTCTCTCTCACTCCACTCTCTCCCATCCCCATCTCTCTCCCACCCTGTCTCTCTCGAACCACTTTGTCTCTCACACCCTCTCTCTCAAAGCCCCTCTCTCTCACCCCCCTCCCTCTCAACCCCTCTCCATCTCAACCCTCGCTTTCACTCCTTCTCTCTCTCACCCTCTTCTCTCTCTCAACCCATCACTCTCTCTCAACCCGTCACTCTCTCCCCTCTCTCTCTCACCCCATCTCTCACCCCCTCTCTCCCCCTCTTCCCACCCTCTCTCTTTCTCATTCCCTCTCTCTCTCACCCTTCTCTCACACTGCCCCTCTCTCTCAACCCCCTCTCTCTCACTCCCCCCTCTCTCATACCCACTCTCTCTCTCACCCCTACTCTCTCTCACCCTCTCTCTCTCCCCCTCTCTCACCCCGCTCTCTCTCACCACCCCCTCTCTCACCCCCCTCTCTCTCACTACCCCTTTCTCACACCCCTCTCTCTCACTCCCTCTCTCTCTCATCCCCTCTCTCTCACTACCCTTTCTCACACCCCTCTCTCTCACCCCCTCTCTCTCTCACCCCCTCTCTCTCTTACCCCCTCTCTCTCTCACCCCCTCTCTCCCAAACCCCATCTCTCTCACTCCCCCTCTCTCACCCCTCTCTCTCTCTCTCACACCCTCTGCCTCACCACCTCTCTCCCTCACCCTCCTCTCTCAACCCCCCTCTCTCTCATCCCCCTCTCTCAACCCCCATCTCTCAACCCCTCACTTTCTCCCACCTCACTCCTCTCTCTGTCACCCCCTCTCTCTCCCATCCCAATCTCTCTTATTCTTATTCCACTCTCTCTCACACCCCTCTCTCTCACTCTCTCTCTTTGATCCCCCCTCACCCCTCTCTCTCTCACCTGCTCTCTCTCGCTCTCTCAAACCACCTCTCTCTCTTACCCCCTCTCTCTCAATCCCACACCCTCTCTCCCCCCCCTCTAACTCCACTCTTTCTCTCCCCTTTGTCTCTCCCCTTTCTCTCACACCCCTCACATCACCCGCTCTCCCTCTCACCCCTTCTCTCTCTCACCCTCTCATCTCACCCTCTTTCTCACCTCCCTCATCCCCTCTATCTCTCACCTGCTCTCTCTCGCTCTTCCAAACCATATCTCTCTCTCCCCTCTCTCTTTCTCTTTCACCCCTCTCTCTTTCCCATCTCTCATCCCTCTTTCTCACTCACCCGCTGTCACTCTCAGCCCACTCTCTTTCTCACTCCACTCTCTCTCCCACCCCTCCCTCTCTATCTCACCCCCCTCTCTCTCACCACTCTCTCTCTCACCCTTCTCTCTCTCTCTCACACACCTCTCTCTCCCATCCCCATCTCTCTCCCACCCTGTCTCTCTCGAACCCTTTTCTCTCTCACACCCTCTCTCTCAACTCCCCTCTCTCTCACCCCCCTCTCTCTCACTCCCCTCTCTCTCACCCCCCTCTCTCTCACTCCCCTCTCTCTCACCCCCCTCTCTCTCACTCCCATCTCTCTCTCTCATCCCCACTCTGTCTCACCCTCCACTGTCTCATCCCTGCTCTCTTACCAACCTCTCTCTCACCCCCACTCTCCCTCTCTCCCACTCCCTCTCCCACACCCCCTCTCTCACCCTCCCACACATCCACTCTTTCTCTGACCCCCTCTCTTTCTACCACCTCTCTCTTTCTCAGCCCTCTCTCTCTCCTCCTCTCTCTTTCTCACCCTTCTCTCCCTTTCTCACCCCTCTCTCTCTCACCCACTCTCTCACCTCCTCTCTCTCTCACCCTCTTCTCTCTCATACCCTCTCATCTCACCCTCTCTCTCTCACACCTCCTCATCCCCTCTCTCTCACCCGCTCTCTCACTCCATCAAATCCCCCTCTCTCTCACCCCCTCTCTCTCACTCCCTCTCTCTTTCTCAGCCCATCTCTCTCTCTCTTACCCTCTCTCTCTCACTCCCTCCCTCTTTCCCACTCTCTCTCTTTCTCCTCCCCTCTCTCTTTCTCACTCCCTCTCGCTCTCACCCCAATTCACTCTCACCCTCTCTCTCAATCTCTCTCTCTCCCCCACATCTTCTCTCCCACCCCTTCTCTGTCTCACTTCCACTCTTTCTCTGACCCACTCTGTCTCCCCCTTTGTCTCTCCTCCCCTTTCTCTCTCCCCCTTTCTCTCTCACACCCCCTCACATCGTCCTCTCTCTGTCACAACCCTCTCTCTCACTCACCCACTCTCTCTCACCCCACTCTCTCTCTCTCACCCTCTCTCTCACCCCCGTCTCTCTCTCTCTCACCCTTTCTCTCATTCCCTCATCCCCTCTCTCTCACTCACCCGCTCTCTCTCTCACCCCATTCTCTCTCTCACTCTCTCTCTCTTACCCTCTCTCTCACCCCCCTTATCCCTCTCTCTCTCTCACCCTCTCTCTCTCATTCCTCTCTCTCTTTCTCAGGCCCTCTCTCTCATCCCCCTTCTCTATCTCTCTCAACTCCATATCTCACCCCACTTTCGCCCCTTCACCCGCTCTGTCTCTCACCCCCCTCTCTCTCTCAAACCTCCTCTCTCTCTTAAGCCCTCACCCGCTCTCTCTCACGCCCCCTCTCTCTCTTAGCCTTCTCTTTCTCTCAGTCACTCCTTCTTTCCCACCCTCTCCCAGTCTCTTTCTCATCCCCTCTCTCTCCTTCTCACTCCCTCTCTTACCCCATCTCACTCTCACTGTCTCTCACTCTCGCCCTTCTCTCTCTCTCACCCCTCTCTCTCCCATCCCCATCTCTCTCTCTCCCGTTCTCGCTCGAATCCTCTCCCTCTCACCCCTCGCTCTCACCCCCCCTCACACCCCTCGCTCTCAACCCCTACTCTCAATCCCCCTCTCTCTCACCCCTCTCTCTCACCCCTTCTCTTTCTCACCCCTCTTCTCTCTCTCAACACCTCTCTCTCAACCCCTCTCACTCTCAAACATGCTCTCTCTCACCCCCTCACCCGCTCTCTCTCACACTGCCTCTCCCTCATACCCTTCTCTCTCTCACTCACTCCCTCTCTCCTACCCTCTCTCTGTCTAGTTTTCATCCCTCTCTCTCTTACTCCATCTCACTCCCATTTCTCTCTCTCTCCCCCCCTCTCTCTCTCCCATTTCTCTCTCTCCCCCTCTCTCTCTCCCACCCCCTCTCTCCCACCCCCTCTCTCTCCCACCCCCTTTCTCTCTCCCACCCCCTCTCTCCGACCCCCTCTCTCCCACCCCCTCTCTCCCACCCCCTCTCTCTCCCACCCTCTCTCTCCCACCCCCCTCTCTCTTTCCCACCCCCTCTCTCCCACCCCCTCTCTCCCACCCCCTCTCTGTCTCACCTCCACTCTTTCTCTGACCCACTCTCGATCCCACTTTGTCTGTCCCCCTTTCTCCCTCACCTCACTCACCCCCTCTCTCTCTCTCACCCCACTCTCTCTCTCACCCCACTCTCTCTCCGGCACCTCTCTCTCTCCCACCACCTGTTTCTCACCCTCTCTCTTTCTCTTCCACTCCCTCTCTTTCTCACTCCCTCTCCCTCTCACCCCCTCTCTCTCTCACCCCACTCTCTCTCTCACCCTTCTCTCTCTCTCTCACCCCCTCTCCCATCCCCATTTCTCTCCCACCCCCTCTTCATCTCAACCACTCTTTCTCAAAACCTCTCTCTCGAACCCTCTCTCTCTCACTCCTCGCTCTCACCCCTCTCTCAACCCCTCCCTCAACCCCTCTCTCTCAACCCCTCTCTCTCTCTCACCCGTCTCTCTCCCATCCCCATCTCTCCCCCATCCCGTCTCTCTCGAACCCCTTTCTCTCTCACACCCTCTCTCTCAACCCCCTCTCTTACTCCCCTCTCTCTCAATCCCTCTCACTCTCAAACCCCCTCTCTCTCTCATCCCCTCTCTCTCAACCCCTCTTCTCAACCCCTCTCTCTCAACCCCTCTCTCTCTCACCCTTTCTCTCTCTCACCCTCTCTCTCTCTCAGCCCCCCTCTCCCTCACCCTGCCCTCTTTCATCCCCGCTCTCTCACCACTTCTCTCTCACCCCTACTCCCACACCCCTCACATCCACTCTTTCTCTGACCCCCTCTCTTTCTCCCCTTCTCTCTCTTTCTCAGCCCTCTCTCTCTCTCCCCTTCTCTCTTTCTCACCCTTCTCTCACCCACTCTCTCACCCCCTTCCCTCTCTCTCACCCTCTCTCTCTCACACTCTCTCTCACCCCCTCATCCCCTCTCTCTCTCTCGCCCGCTCTCTTTCGCTCTCTCAAACCCCCTCTCTCTCTCACCCTCCCTCTCTATCTTTCTCAGCCCCCCGCTCTCTCACCCCCCTTCTCTCTATCAACCCCATATCTCACCCCCTCTCGCCCCCTCACCCGCACTGTCTCTCACCCGTCTCTCTCTCTCAAACCTCCTCTCTCTCTTAACCCCTCACCCACTCTCTCTCACACCCCCTCTCTCTTACCTTTCTCTTTCTCTCACTCCCACCCTCTCTCCCAGTCTCTTTCTCACCCCCTCTCTCCTTCTCACTCCCTCTCTTACCCCATCTCACTCTCACCGTCTCTCTCTCTCACCCTTCTCTCTCTCTCTCACCCCTCTCTCTCCCATCCCCATCTCTCTCTCTCTCCCTCTCTCTCGAACCCTCTCCCTCTCACCCCTCGCTCTCACCCCCTTCACACCCCTCGCTCTCACGCCTCCTCTCTCCACCCCTCTCTCTCAACCACTCTCTCTCCCACCCCCTCTCTCACCCCTTCTCTTTCTCACCCGTCTTCTCTCTCTCAAACCCTCTCTCAACCCCTCTCTCTCTCAAACCTCCGCGCTCTCTTACCCCCTCACCCGCTCTCTCACACCATCTCTCTCTCTCCTATCCTTCTCTCACTCATTCCCTCCCTCTATCCCACCCTCTCTCTGTCTGTTTCTCATTCCTCTCTCTCTTACCCCATCTCCCTCTCACCGTCTCTCTCTCCCACCCCTCTCTCTCCCACGCCCTCTCTCCCACCCCTTCTCTGTCTTACCCACTCTCTCACCCACTCTTTCTCGCTCCCTCTCGCTCTCACCACTCACTATCTCTCTCACCCCCTCTCTCTCACCGCCTCTCTTTCACCGCGTCTCTCAGGCCCTCTTTCTCATGCACCTCTCTCTCACACCCCTTTTCTCACCCAACTAGTTATATCTCTCCCCCTTGCTCTCTCTGACCCCCTCTCTCTCACTCCTCTCTCACCCTCTCTCTCTCACATCCTCTCTCTCTCCACCCTGCTCTCTCACTCACACCTCTCTCTCTCTGTCACCCCTCACCCTCTCTCTCACCTCTATCTCTCTCACCCCATCACTCTATCTTCCCCGCTTACACCCTCTCTCTTACCCGCCTCTCTGTCTCTCTCTCTCACCCCTTTTTCCCCCGCCCTCTCTCTCATCCCCACCTCTCTCTCGCTCTATTACATTCTGTCTCTCGCTCCCTTTTTCTCTCTCTCATTCCCCTTCTCTCTTGTGCTCTGTCTCACACACCACTCTCTCTCTCTCTGTTATACCCCCTCTCTCGCACCCTCTTTCTCTCGTTCGCCCCATTTCTCTCTCTCTCTTTTGCCCCCTTTCTTCCTCCCTCCTCCTTGCTCTCGTTCTGTCTCTCTCTAGCGCCCTACTCTCTCACACACTCTCCCTCACACGCCTCTAACTCTCTCATCCGTTCACTCGTTCTCTCTCTCTGTCTCTGTCTCTCTCTCTCAACCCCTCATTCACTGTCTATCTCTCCCCCTCTCTCACCCCTTTCGCTCTCTCTCTCTCGGGTCCCATCTCTCTCATCCCTCTTTCTCTCGCTGTCTCCCTTTCTCTCAATACCTCTCTCTCACCCCCCCTCTCTCCCACTCTCTCTCCCACCCTCACTCTCTTCCATTCCCCCTCTCTATCCCACCCCTCTGTCTCTCACCCCCTCACTAGCTCTCTCTCACCCTCTCTCTCTCAAACCTCCTCTCTCTTACCCTCTCACTCGCACTCTCTCAAACTGCCCCTCTCTCTTACCCCTCTCTCTCTCACCCCCTCCCTCTCTCCCACCCTCTCTCTGTCTCTTTCTCATCCCCCACTCTCCTTCTTACTCCCTCTCTCTCTCACAACCCACCTCACTCTCAACACCTCTCTCACTCACACCTCTCTCACCTCTCTCTCTCTAACCCCTCTCTCTCTCACCCTTCTTTCTCTCACCCCCTCTCTCTCAAACTCTCTCTCTCTCACCCTTCCTCTCACCCTCTCTCTCTCACACCCCTCCTCCTCCTCTCTCTCTCACCCGCTGTCTCTCGCTCTCTCAAACCCCCTCTCTCTCTAAACTCCCCTCTCTCACCCCTCGCTCTCTCTCACCCTTCTCTCTCTTTGTCAGCCCCTCGCTCTCTCACCCCTTCTCTCTCACCCCCTTTCTCTCAGCCGCTTTCTCTCTTACCCCCTCACTCTCGAACTCTCTCTCTCTCTCACCCCTCTCTCTCAACCCCCTCTCTCTCTCCCTCTCTCTCTCCCTCTCTCTCTCAACCACCCTCTCTCTCCACCTCTCTCTCGAACCCTCTCTCTCTCACCCCCCTCACCCACCCCTCTCAACCCCTCTCTCTCTCACCCCTCTCTCTCACCCCTTCTCTTTCTCACACCCTCTGTCTCACCCGCTCTCTCTCACCCCCTCTCTCAACCCCTCCCTCTCACCCCCTTCTCTCAACCCTCACCTCTCAACACCCCTCACTCTCTCCCTCGCTCACACCCTCTCTCACACCCTTACCCTCTCTCTCTGTCACCCCCTCTCTCTCCCACCCCAATGTCTCTCACATCCCCTCTGTCTGACCTCCCTCTATCACTCTCTCTCTCACACACACACTCGCACACAGCCTCTCTCCCTCACCCCCTCCCTCTCTCCAACCCTCTCTCTATCTCTTTCTCATCCCCTCTCTCTTTCTGACTCCCTCTCTCTCACCCCCTCTCTCTCTCACCCCCCTCGTTCTCAACCTCTCTCTCTCTTCCCCTCTCTCTACCACCCTCTTTCTCACTCCCATCTCCCTCTCTCACACCCTCTGCTCTCTCTCATCCCCCCTCTCTCACCAAGTTCTCTCTCTCACCCCCACTCTCTTTCTCATCCACCTCTCTCTCTCTCAGCCCCCCTCACCGCCCTCTCACCCAGCTCTCTCACACACCTCTCTTTCTCCCATCTCCCTCTCAAAACCCCGCTATCTCCCCCCCCCACCTCCCTCACCCCCCTCTCTCACCCCCTCTTCCACCCCATCCCCCACACACTCCCTCACGCACCGCCCCCTCTCATCCCCCCACCCTCCTCTTACACCCCCCTCAACCTCCTCTCTCTGTCACCCCTCTCTCACCACTCTAACTCTCTAACCTTCTCTCCCCCTCTCTCTTCCCCTCTCTCTCTCTCCCCCCACCCCTCTCTCTCACCCTCTCTCTCACCTCTCTCTCACACCCTTCTCTCTCACACCCTCCCTCTCTCCCCCTCTCTCCCCCCTCTCTCGCTCTCCGTCTCTCCCCCTCCCTCCCCTCTCACACCCCTCTCTCTCTCACCCTCCCTCTCTCATCCCGTCCCTCTTTCTCCCCTCCCACTCTCATCCCTCCTCTCTCTCACTCTCCCTATCTCACCCCCTCTCTCTCACCCCCTCTCTCTCTCTATGCCCCTCTTTCTCAGCCCCTCTCTCTCACACTCCCCCTTTCTTTCTCACCTTGTTATATCTCTTCCCCTCGCTCTCTCTCACCCCCTCACTCTCTCTCATCCCACTCTCTCTCCCCCTCTCTATTACACCCTCTCTCACGCCCTTCTAACTCTCTCACCTCTTCACACCCCTCTCTCTCCACCACCTCTCCCCCTCTCTCACCCCTCTCTCACCCCCTCTCTCACCCACTCTCTTTCTCACTCCATCTCTCTCACCACTCACTCCCTCTCTCTCCCCACTCACTATCTCTCTCACCCCCTGTCTCTCACCTCCTCTCTCTCTCACGCTCTCTCTCTCTAAGCCCCTCTCTCTCTCTCAGCCCTCTCTCTCACACACCCCCTTTCTTTCTCACCTTGTTATATCTCTCCCCCTCGCTGTCTCTCACCCTCTCTCTCTCACCCCTTTCTCTCTGTCACCGCTCACCCTCTCTGCCCGTTACACCCTCTCCCTCACCCCCCTCTCTCTCTCTCACACACCCCTTCACCCTCTCTCCCCAGCTCACACCCTCTCTCTCTTATCCACCTCTCTGTCTCTCTCTCTCCCCTCTCTCTCTCTCACCCCTCTCTCCCCTGCCCTCTCTCTTATCCCGCCCTCTCTCTCGCTCTATTGCCTTCTGTCTCTCGCTCCCTTTTTCTCTCTCTCATTCCCTTTCCCTCTCGCACTCTGTCTCACACCCTGCTCTCTCTCTCTCTGTATACTCCCTCTCTCGCTCCCTTTTCCTCTCATTTGCCCCATTTCTCTCTCTCTCTTTTGACCCCTTTCTTCCTCCCTCCTCCTTGCTCTCGTTCTGTCTCTCTCTCTCTACCGCCCACTCTCTCACCCCATCTCCCTCACACCCCTCTAACTCTTTCATCCGTTCACTCGTTCTCTCTCTCTCTCGCTGTCTCTCTCTCTCTCTCTCAACCCATCATTCACTGTCTATCTCACCACCTCTCTCACTACTTTTGCTCTCTCTCTCGCGTCCCATCTCTCTCATCCCTCTTTCTCTTGTTGTCCCCCTTTCTCTCTCAATCCCTTCTCTATCTCTCCCCTTTCTCTCACCCCCCCACTCTCTCTCCCACCCACCTCTCTCTCCCACCCCCCACTCTCTTCCATTCCCCCTCTCTTTCCCACCCCTCTGTCTCTCACCCCCTCACTCGCTCTCTCTCTCCCTCTCTCTCTCAAACCTCCTCTCTCTTACCCTCTCACTCGCACTCTCTCTCACACCCCCTCTCTCTTACCCCCTCTCTCACCCGTCTGTCTCTCTCCAACCCCCTCTGTCTCACTCCCCTTCTCTCTCACTCCCCCACTCTCTAACAACGTGATCTCTCTCAGACCCCCTCTCTCTGTCACCCTCCACTTACCCCTCCCCCCTCTCTCCTCACTCGCTCTCCCCACTCCCCCTCTCACCTCTCTCTCTCACCCCCTCTCACTCAGCTCTCTCTCCCAAACCCTCTCTCTCCCATCCCTCCCACCCCCTCTATCACAAACGCTCTCTCTCAGCCCCTCTCTCTCACCCCCTCTCTCACCCCACCTCTCTCACACACCCTCTCTCTCACTTCCACTCTCTCACTCCCTCTCTCTCGCCCCCTCTGTCTCAACACATCTCTGTCATGACCTCTCCTCCACTCTCTCCCCATCACTCCCCCCTCTCCCCATCTCTCTCATCTCTCCCCCCTCTCTTCCCCTCTCTCTCCCCCTTCCCCCTCTCTCTCCCCCCTCTGCCCCTTCTCTCTCTCCCCTTCTCTCCCCACTCTCTCCTCTGTCTCACCATCTCTCTCCCCCTTCCCCCCTCTCTCCCCTCTCTCCCCCCTCTCTCCCCTCTCTCCCCCCTCTCTCCCCTCTCTCTCCCCTTCTCACTGCCCCCACTCCCACCCCCTCTCCCTCCCCCTCCCTCACCCCCCTCGCTCCCCTCGCTTGCCCCCCTCAATCTCTCGCATCCTCTCTCACTTTTCGTCTTGCTCTCTTCCTCTCTCTCTCCCCCTCTTTCTCTTCCCCCTCTTTCACCCACCTCTTTCTCTCTCAACCCCTCTCTCTATCACCCCTCTTTCTCGCACTCTCTCTGTCTCTCACACCTCTCTCTCTCCCCCTCTCTCTCTCTGTCACCCCCTCTCTCTCCCACCCCAATCTATTTCGCATCCCCCTCTCTCATACGCACTCTCACACGCCCTCGCTCTCTCATCCCCCTCACTCTCTCCCACCCCTCTCTGTCTCTCACTCCTCTCTCTCTCACCCCTCTCTCTCTCTCAGACCCCTCTTTCTCTCTCAACCCCTTTCTCTCTCACACCCCTCTCTCTCGCACTCCCCCTCTCTCTCTCACCCCCCTCTGTCTCACCCCCTCTCACCCAGCTCTCTCTCTCTCTCACCCCCTCTCTCTCCTACCCCCTCTCTCTTCCACACTCTCTCTCTCTCAACCCTCTCACTCACCCCTCTCTCTCACACCCAGACCCCTCCCTCTCATCCCATTGTCTCTCTCTCAACCCCACTATCTCTCACCCCCTCTGTCTCTCACCCCTCTCTCTCACTCCCTCTCTCTCACTCCCTCTCTCTCACTCCCTCTCTCTCACCACCATCTCTCTCAACCACCCTCACTCTCACACCCTCACACACACCCCCTCTGTCTCTCAACCCTCTCTCTCTCACCCCTCTCTCTCAACCCCTCTCTCTCAATCCCTCTCTCTCTCACCCCCTCTCCCTCTCTCACACACGTTCTCTCTTACCCCTCACTCTCTCTCTCTAACCCCTCCCCCCACCCCTCTCGCTCACCCCCTCTCTCTCTCGCCTATTCTCTCTCTCACACCATCTCCTTCTCACTCCACTCTCTCTCTTACCCCCCACCCCACTTTCTTTCTCTCAATCACACCCTGTCTCTCCCCCCTCTCACCCATTCTCTCTTTCTCACTCACTCTCTCTTTCTCACTTACACTCTCTCTCTGTATTCACTCTCTGTCTTTCTCACTCCCTCTCTCTCTCACCCCCTTTCTCTCAAAACCACTCTCTCTCTCCCCCTCTCTCTCTCCCCCTCTCTCTCTCCCCTCTCTCTACCCCCTCTCTTGCCCCCATTCTCTACCCCCTCTCTTCCCTGTCTCTCACACCCACTCTCTCTCACTCCCATCTCACTCTCTCACCCCACTATCACTCTCACCCCTCTCTCTCTCTCTCTCCCCCTTCCCCTCTGTCTCAAACCCCTTCTCTCTCACACACACCGCTTTCTGACCGCCTCTCTCGCACTTCCTCTATCTCACTCCCTCTCTCTCAACACCTCTCTCTCTCCCCCTCTCTCTCTCCCCTCTCTCTACCCCCTCTCTTGCCCCCACTCTCTACCCCCTCTCTCCCCTGTCTCTCACACCCCCTCTCTCGACTCCCATCTCACTCTCTCACCCCACTGTCACTCTCACCCCTCTCTCTCTCTCCCCCTGCCCCTCTGTTTCAAACCCCTTCTCTCTCTCACATCCCGCTTTCTCACCACCTCTCTCGCACTTCATCTATCTCACCCCCTCTCTCTCAACACCTCTCTCTCATCCCCTCTCTCTCCCTCCTCTCTCTACCCCTCTCTCTCCCCGCTCTCCCCCTCTCTCTCCCTCCTCTCTCTACCCCCTCTCTCTCCCCTTCTCTCTCACCCTTCTGCCCCCTCTCTCTGCACCATCTCTCTGCCCCCAATCCTGCCCTTTTCCCCCTCCCTCGCCCCCTCTCTCCGCTCCGCTCTCCCCTCCTCTCTCGCCCCCTCTCTTGCACCACTCTCTCACCCCCCTCTCTCTCTCTCTCTCTCGCGTCCTCTCTCTCTCTCACTCTTCCGCTCGCTCTCTTCCTCTTGCTCTTTCTCTCTCACTCTCTCACCCTCTTCTCACGCTCTCTCTCTCCCTGCCTCTCTCCCTCTCTCTTGCCTCCCTCTCTCTTATCCCACGGGCTCTCTCGCTCGCTCTCTGTCCCTCGTGCTCTCTCTCTCTCTGTCGCTCATGCTCTCTCTGTCTGTCTCTCTCTCTCTCTCTCTCAGTCCACACTACCTCTCTCACCTCTTCTCTCTCACTCTTGCTCTATCTCTCTCTCTGTCTGTCACTCTCTCTCTCCGTCTTTCTCTCTCTCAGTCCTCCCCCTCACCTCCTCTCTCTCAACTCATCTTTCTCAACCCCTCTCTCTCCCCCTCTCTCAAACCTTCTCTCTCTCACACACACCTCCTCTTTCCCCCGTCTCTCTCTCAACCCCTCTCTCTCTCAACCGTTCTCTCTCACCCCTCTCACTTAACCCTCCTTCTCACCCCCTTCTCTCTCTCTGACCCCCTTCTTGCTCTCAAACCCTCACTCTCTCACTGTCTTTCACCACTCCTCTCTCTCTCACACTCTTTCTCTCTTAACCCGCGCTCTCTCTCTAACTCCTCCCCCCTCACCCCCATGGCTCACCCCGCTCTCTCTTTCCCTCTCTCTCTCACCCCTCTCTCTCACACCCTCTCACACCCGTCTCTCTCTCACCCCTCTCTTTCTCTATCAACCCCTCTCTTTCACCCCTCTTTCTCCCACTCCCTCTCTCTCACTCCCCTCACCACCCCCTCTCTCAACACCCCTCAATCTCTCATCCCCTCACTCTGTCTCCCCCTCAGTCTCTCACCCCCTCTCTCTCAATCCCTCTCTCTCTCACGTCCATCTCTCTCTCACCCGCCTCTCTCTCCCCTCTCTCTCCATCACCCCTCTCTCTCCCACCCCAATCTCTTTCACATCACCCACTCTCTCGCTCCCTCTCTCTTACCCCCTCCCTCACTCACCCCTCTCTCTCTCCCACCCCCTCTCTGTCACTCACTCCCACCTCTCCATCACACTGCCCTCTCAGCCAGCTCTCTCTCTCACCCCCTCTCTCTCCCACCTCCCTCTCTCTAAACCCTTTCTCTCCCTCACCCCTCTCACTCCCACCACCAACCCTCTCTCTCAATCCCCCTCGCTCTCTCACCCCACTCTCTCAACCCCTCTCTCACTCCCTCTCTCTCTCTCTTAGCCTTCTCTCACATCCCCTCTCTCTCACCACAGTCTCTCTCTCTTTGTCCCCCCCTTGTCTCGCACCCCTCCTCTCTCAACCCCCTCTCATCCCCCCCTCTGTCTCACCCCCTCTCTCTCACCCGCTCTCTTTCTCACTCATGCTCGCTATTTCTCACTTACACTCTCTCTCTTTTTCACTCACTCTCTCTCTTTCTCACGCCCTCTCTCTCACCCCCTCTCTCTCAAACCCCCTCTCTCTCTCCCCTCTCTCCCTTCTCTCTCCCCTCTCTCCTGCCCTCTCTCTCTCCCCTCTCTCTACCCCCTCTCTTGTCCCCAATCTCTACCCCCTCTCTTCCCTGTCTCTCAAACCCCCCTCTCTGACTCCCATCTCACTCTCTCACCCCACTCTCACTCTCTCAACTCACTCTCTTTCTCACCCCACGTCTCTCTCTCTCCCACCCCCTCTGTCTCACACCCCTTCTCTCTCTCTCTCACACCTCTCTTCCTCACCCCTCTCCCTCACTTCCTCTCTCTCACCCCCTCTCCCTCAACACCTCTCTCTCAAACCCTCTCTCCCCCCTCTCTCTCTCCCCCCCTCTCTCCCTCGTCTCTCTCCTCCTCTCTCTCCAGTTCACTCTCACCTTTCTCTCCCCCCTCTCTGCCCCCTCTCTCCTCCCTCTCTGTGCTGTCTCTCTGCCCCCAATCCCACCCACTAACCCTCCCTCGCCCCCTGTCTCCCCTCCTCTCTCCCCTCCTCTCTCAGCCCCCTCTCTCGCACCTCTCTCTTACACCCCTCTCTCTCGCATCCTCTCTCTGTCACCCTTCCGCTCTCTCTCTTCCTCTTGCGGTCTCTCTCACTCTCTCACCCTCTTCTCACGCTCTCTCTCTCTCTCTCCCTGCCTCTTTCACTCTCTCTTGTCACCCTCTCGCTCTCATCTCATGGTCTGTCTCACTCGCGCTCACTCTCGCTCGTGCTCTCTCTCTCTCTGTCGCTCATGCTCTCTCTGTCTGTCTCACTCTCTCTCTCTCTCAGTCCAACCTACCACTCTCACCTCTTCTCTCTCAGTCTTGCTCTATCTCTCTCTCTCTGTCTGTCGCTCTCTCTCTCTCCCTCTCACTGTCCTCCCCCTCACCTCCTCTCTCTTTCAGCCCATCTTTCTCAACCCTTCTCTCTCCCCTCTCTCTCTAACCCCTCTCTCTCACACCCCCTCTCTCTCTCACCACCCCCTCTCAACCCCTGTCTCTCTCTCTCACATCCATCCCTCTCTCACACCCACTGTCTCTCCCCTCTCTCTCCGTCACCCCTCTCTCTCCCACCCTAATCTCTTTCACATCCCCTCTCTCACACACACTCTCACACATACTCTCACACACCCTCGCTCTCTCAGCCCCTCCCTCTCTCCCACCAACTCTCTGCCTCTTTCTCATCCCCTTTCTCTCCTTCTCGTTCCCTCTCTCATCCCCTCTCTCTATCACCCCTCTCTCTCGCACCCCTTCTCTGTCACTCACTCCCACCTCTCCCTCTCACTACCCTCTCACCCAGCTCTCTCCCCCCCTCTCTCTCCCACACCCCCTCTCTTCCACCGTCTCTCTCTCTCACCCCCCTCTCTCTCACTCCCCTCTCTCTCACCCTCCTTCTCTCTCTCACCCCTTCTCTCTTTCAACCTTCTCTCTCAACCACCCTCTATCACCCCTCCGTCTCTCACCCCTCTCTCTTACACTCTCTCTCTCTTACTCTCTCTCTCGTAGCCCTCTCTTACACCCCCTCTCACTCCCATCTCACTCTCTCTCTCACCACAGTCTCTCTCTCTGTCCCAACCCCTCTGTCTCTCACCCCTTCTCTCTCACCCCCCTCTCACCCCACCCCCCTCTCTCACCCGCTCTCTCTTTGTCACCCCCTCTCTCTCTCACCCCCGCTCTCTCAACTCCTTTCTCTCTCCCACTCTTTCCCTCCCCTCTCTCTCCCCTCTCTCTACCCTCTCTCTTGCCCACCACTCTTTACCCCCTCTCTCCCCCTGTCTCTCACACCCCCTCTCTCACACCCCACTCTCACTCTCTCACCCCACTCTCTCTCTCTCAGCCATCGTCTCTCTCTCTCTCCCACCCCCTCTGTCTCTCACGCATTCTCTCTTACACCCCTTCTCTCACTCACACCCCTGTTTCTCACCCCCCTCTCTCACCCTCTCGCTCTTCGGCTCTCTCATACTCCCTCTCTCCCCCATCTCCTTCACTCTCTCCCCCTCTCCTCCCCATCTCACTCCCCCACTCTCCCCCTCCTTTCCCCCTCTCTCTTCCCTATCTGTCTCCCCCCTCTCTGTGCCGTCTCTCTGCCCCAATCCCGCCCCTCTCCCTCCCGCTCCCTCGCCCCCTCTCTCTCTCGCGCATCCTCTCTCTCTCACTCTTCCACTCGCTCTCTTCCTCGTGCTCTCTCTCTCTCACTCTCTCACCCTCTTCTCACGCTCTCTCTCTCTCCCTGCCTCTCTCCCTTCCTCTTGCCTTCCTCCCTCTCTTATCTCACGCTCTCTCGCTCACTCTCTCTCGCTCGTGCTCGCTCTCTCTCTCTGTTGCTCATGCTCTTTCTGTCTGTCTCTTTCCCTCCATCTCTCTCAGTCCACCCTACCTCTCACACCTCTTCTCTCTCACTCTTGCTCTATATCTCTCTCTGTCTGTCGCTCTCTCTCCGTCTCTCTCTCTCTCTCTTAGTCCTCCCCCTCACCTCCTCTCTGTTTCAACCCATCTTTCTCAACCCCCCCTCTCTCTCATCCTCTCTCCCCCCTCTAATTCAAACCCTTTCTCTCGTCAACTCTCTCTCACCCCTCTCTCTCTCACTCCCTTCTCTCTCACTCCCCTCTCTCTCACCTTCCTTCTCTCTCTCACACCCCTTCTCTCTCTCAACCCCTCTCTCTCACCCCTCTCTCTCTCACCCCCTCTCTCTCACATCCATCTCTCTCTCACCTCCTCTTTCTCTCTCCTTTCTCTCTCCATCACCCCTCTCTCCCCCACCCCAATCTCTTTCACATCACCCTCTCTCTCACACACACTCTTACACATCCTCGCTCTCTCACCCCCTCCCTCTCTCCCACCATCTCTCTGCCTCTTTCTCTTCCCTTCTCTCTCCTTCTCGCTCCCTCTCTCTCACCCCCCTCTCTCAACCCCTCTCTCAACCCCTCTCTCTCATTCCTCGCTCTTTCACCTCTATCTCTCACACTCCATCTCTCTCACTCCCTCGCTCTCTTAGCCCTCTCTCACACCCCTGTCACTCCCATCTCACTCTCTCACCTCTCTCTCTCACCACAGTCTCTCTCTCTCTCAGTCCCACTCCCTCTGTTTCACACCCCTTCTCTCTCATACCCCGCTCACCCCACCCCCCTCTCTCACCCCCTCTCTCTCACCCACTCTCTCTTTCTCATTCACGCTCTCTCTTTCTCACTTACACTCTCTCTGTTTTTCATTCACTCTCTCTTTCTCACCCCCTCTTTCTCACCCCCTCTCTCTCAACTCCTCTCTCTCCCACTCTCTCCCTCCCCTCCCTCTCTTGCACCCCACTCTTTACTCCCTCTCTCCCCCTGTGTCTCACACCCCCACTCTCTCACCCCACTCTCTCTCTCACTTAACCGTCATCTCTCTCTCTCTCCCACCCCCTCTGTCTCACACCCCTTATCTCTCACACCCCTTCTCTCTCCCACACCCCTGTTTCTCACCCCCTTTCTCACAACCCTCTCTCTCAACAAATCTCTCTCACCAACTCTCTCTCACCCCCCTCTCTCCCCCTCTCCCTACCCCTCTCTCCCCTCTCTCTCACCCCCTCTCTCCCCATCTCCTTCACTCTCTTTCACATCCCCGTCTCTCTCACACCCACTGTCTCTCACCCCCTCTCTCTCTCACACCCCCTTCTATCTCACACCCCCTCCCTTCCACCTTCTCACCCTCTCACCCCTCTCTCTCACACCCCACTCTCTCCCACCTCCCTCTCACTCAATCCTCTCTCTCTCGTCCCTCTCTCTCTCTCTCACCCCTCGCTCTCTCACCCCGCTCTCTCACACTCCCTGTCTCTCACTCCCTCTCTCTCTTAGCCCTATCTCACATCCCCTCTAACTCCCATCTCACTCTCTCACCCTCTCTCTCTCACCACAGTTTCTCTCTCTCTGTCCAACCCCCTCTGTCTCTCACCCCCTCTCACCCCACACCCCTCTCTCACCCCCTCTCTCTCACCTGCTCTCTCTTTCTCACTCACACTCTCTCTTTCTCAACACTCTCTCTCTTTTTCTCTCACTCTCTCTCTTTTTCTCTCACTCTCTCTCTTTCACCCCCTCACCCACCCTTCTCTCTCAACACCTCTCTCTCTCCCACTCTCGCTTTTTCACATTCTCTCTCTTTCTCACCCACTCTCTCTCACCCCCTCTCTCTCACCCCCTCTCTCTCCCACACTCTCTCCCTTCTCTCTCTCCCCTCTCTCTACCCCCTCTCTTGACCCCACTCTCTACACCCTCTCTCCCCCTGTTTTTCACACCCTCTTTCTATCACTCCCATCTCACTCTCTCACCCCACTCTCTCTCTCTCTTAGCCGACATCTCCCTCTCTCTCCCACTCCATCTGTCTCACACCCCTTCTCTCTCACACCCCTTCTCTCTCTCACACCCCTGTTTCTCACCTGCTCTTTCTGACTTCCTCTCTCTCACACCCTCTCTCTCAACAACTCTCTCTCACCCCCTCTCTCCCCCTCTCTCTCCCTCTCCCCATCTCCTCCATTCTCTCCTCCTCTTCTCCCCATCTCTCTCCCCCTCTCTCCCCCTCTCTCTCCCCCTCTCTCTCACCCTTCTCTCCCCCTCTCTCTTCCCCATCTCTCTCCCCCCTCTCTGCGCCCTCTCTCTCTGCCCCCAATCCTGCCCCCTCTCACTCCCTCTGCCCCCTCTCCCGCTCTCTCCCCTCCTCTCTCCCCTCCTTTCTCGGCCCCCTCTCTCACACCACTCTCTCAACCCCTCACTCTCTCTCACCCCCTTCTCTCTCTCTCAACCCCTCCCACTCGACCCCACTCTCTCTCACCCCTCTCTCTCTCACCCCCCACCCTCTCGCTCAACCCCCCTCACTCTCTCATCCCCTCACTCTCTCACCCCCTCACCAATCCCTTTCTCTCCCTTCCCCTCTCTCTCTCACCCCTCTCTTTCTCTCTCAACCCCCCTCTCTCTCATCACTCTCTCTCACACTCTCTCTCACCCCTCTCTTTCTCTCTCAACCCCTCTCTGTCAAGCCTCTCTCTCTCACACCCCTCTCTCTCACCACCTGCTCTCACAACCCCCCTCAATCTCTCATCCCCTCACTCTCTCACCCCCTCAGTCTCTTCCCTTCTCTCTCAACCCCTCGCTCTCTCTCACATCCATCTCTCTCTCTCACCCTCCCTCTCTCTCCCCCTCTCTCTCCCCCACCTCCTCGCTGTCACTCACTCCCACCTCTCCCTCTCACCGACCTCTCACCCAGCTCTCTCTCTCTCATTCCCTCTCTCCCACCACCCCTCTCTTCCACCCTGTCACTCTCTCACCCCTTCTTCTCTCTCACCGCTCTCTCCCACCCCTCTCTCTCAACCTTCTCTCTCTCTCATCTCTCTCTCTCTCACCCCCACCCTCCCTCTCTCTCAACCCACCTCTCTCTCTCACCCCCTCTCTCTCTCAACCTCTCTCTCACCCTTCACTCTCACACCCCTCTCTCTCACACTCCCTCTCTCTCACTGCCTCTCTCTCTTTCACCACCCCTTCTCTCAAACCCCCTCACTCTCTCAGCCCCTCACTCTCTCACACCCTCAGTCTCTCACGCCCTCACTCTCACCCCTCTCTCTCATCGCCTCTCACACCCTTTCTCTCTTACCCCGCGCTCTCTCTCTCTAACTCCTCCCCCTCTCACCCCTCTCGCTCACCCCTCTCGCTCACCCCACTCTCTCTCACACCCTCTCCTTCTCACTCCACTCTCCCTATTCCCCCTCCCCACTTTCACTCTCTCCATCACCCATTATCTCTCATCCCCGTCTCACCCCCACCCCCCCTCTCTCTCAAACTCCTCTCTCTCACCAGCTCTCTCTTTCTCACTCACGCTCTTTCTGTCTCACTTACACTCTCTCTGTTTCACTCACTCTCCCTCTTTCTCACCCCTCTCTCTCTCTTACCTTCTCTTTCTCTCTCTCTCACCCTCTCTGTCTCCCATGTCACTCTCTCACCACACTGTCTCTCTCTCTCTCTCTCTCTCTCTGTCCCACCCCCTCTGTCTCTCACCCCTTCTCTCTCACACCCCTCTCACCCCCAACCCCTCTCTCACCCTCCTCTCTCTCACCCACGCTCTCTTTCTCACTCACTCTCTCTCTTTCTCACCCTCGCTCTCTCACGCCTATCTCTCTCCTCCCCTCTCTCTCTCCCACTCTCTCCCTGTCGCTCCCCCACTCTCTCCCCAAACTCTCACTCCCTCTCTACACCCTTTCTCTCCCCTCTCTCTCCCCTTCCCTCTCCCCGTCTCTCTCTCCCCCTCTCTTTCACCCCTCTCTCCCCTTCTCTCTCCCCCTTCTCCTCCCCTCTCTCTCCCCACTCTATTTCCTTGTCTCTCCCACCCTCTCCCCAAAATCTCACTCCCGCTCTACACCCGTTCTCTCCCCTCTCTCTCACCCTCTCTCTCTCCCTCTCTCCCCCACTCTCTCTACCCTCTCTCTCCCTCTTTCTTTCCCCTCTCTCTCCCCTCTCTCCCCCCTCTCTCTCCCCCACTCTCTCTGCCCTCTCTCTCTGCCATCTCGCTTGCCCCCTTCCCGCTCCCTCCCCCTCTCCATCCCCCTCTTGCCTCCCGCTCCCCCCCCCCCCCCCCACCGCCCCTCTTTCTCTCTCACTTTGTCTCTTTGTCTCCCGGACTCTCTTGCTCTCTCAGCTCTCCCTCCCTTTCTTGCTGCCTCTGTCTGTGTCTTTTGCCCCTCTCTCCCTCTCTCTCATCCCTCTATCTCTCTCTCGCCCCCTCTATCTCTCTCACACCGTCTGTCTCTCTGTCTCTCTCAGCTCTCCTTCCCTTTCTCACTGCCTCTGTCTCGCTCTTGTGCCCTCTCTCTCTCTCATCCCTCTGTCCCTCGCTCGCATCCTCTCTCTCTTGTTCTTCCTCTCTCTCTCTCCCGCTCTATCTCTATCCCTCTCTTTGCCCCCTCTCTCTCTCTCACTCTTCCTCTCGCTCTCTTCATCTCGCTCGCGCTTTCTCACCCTCTCACCCTCCCTTACGCTCTCACGGTCTCTCTCTCCCTCCTTCTCTCCCTCTCTCTTGCCTCCCTCTCTGTCTCATCTCACTCTCTCTCTTGCTCGCTCTCTCTCACTCGTGCTCTCTCTCTATTGCTTGTGCTCTGTCTGTCTGTCTGTGTCTCTGTCTCCCTCTCTCTGCCCTCCCTCCCTCTTTCAACTCTTCTCTCTCACTCTTGCTCTTTCTCTCTCTCTCTCTCTCTCTGTCTGTTGCTCTCTCTCTCCGTCTCTCTCTCTCTCTCTCTCTCTCTCAGTCCTCCCCCCCACCAGCTCCTCTCTCTCTTGCACCCCTCTCTCTCATTACTCTGTCTCTCGCTTGTCCCCATCTCTCTCTCTCTGTCCTCCTCTCTCTCGCTCTCCCCGTCTCTCTTTCACTCGCTTGGTCTCCCTCGCTCGCTTGTGCTCTCTCTCTATCCCTCTCTCTATTCCCCCTCGCAGTTTCTGTCCCTCTCTCTCCCCCTCTCTCCTCTTTCACTCTCTCTCTCACTCCTCTCTCTCCCCTTTCTCTCTCTGTCGCACCTCTCTCGCCCCTCTGTTGTCCCTCTCTTGCTCTCTCTCACTCATTCTCTCCCTCTCTCCCTCACCCTCTCTTCCATATACACTCTCCCTCTCTCCCACCCTTGCTTTGTCCTTTCTCTTGCTCTCTCACTCTCACCTCTCTCCCTCTCTGTCTCGTTTTCTCTCTCTCTCTTTTTCACTCTTTCTTACCCTTGTCTCACCCCACTCTCAGTCACTCTCTCCCTCTCTCTCTCTATCCCTCCCTCTATCACCCGCCTCTCTCTCCTCTCTCAATCTGTCTCGCTCTTGTCTTTCTCCCATCAGTTTCGCTCTCTCTCTCGCCCCTCTCTCTTGCTTCTCTCTCTTGCCTCTCTCTTTCTCTCTCGCCACCTCTCTCCCCCGTTCGCTCTTGCCTCATCGCTCTCGCACCCTCTCTTCATCTCTCACCCCTCTGTCTCGGTCTGTCTTTGTCTCTCTCGGCCTTCCCTCCGTCTCTTGCGACCTCTCTCTCTTTCGCCCCTCTCTCAACTCTCTACCTCTCACTTGGACCGTCTCTCTATCTTGCTCTCCCTTCTCTCACTCTCTCTCTCTCTCACAGCCTCTCTCTCTCACTCTCCCACCTCTCTTTCTCTGCAGTCCTCTCTCTCTCTCTCTCTCTCTATCCCGCCCCTTCTCTCTCTCTCTCTCTCTCTCTCTCAACCACCTCTCTTGCTCGCTCACTGTCTCTCTTTCTCTCTCTCTGTCAGACACTCTCTCTCGTATCTGTCCCCTCTCTCCCTCTCTCTATCCCCCTCCCTCTCTCTCTCTACTCCCCTCTCTCTGTCTCTCTCTACACCCCCCTCTCTCCCACCCCACCTCTCTCTGTCTCTCTGTCTCTTGTCTCTGTCACTCAATTATCCCCTCCCTCTCTCTCAGTCTTCCCCCTTGCTCCCCCATCTCTCTCGTAAACTCTCTCCCTCATTCGATCTCTCATACCCTCTCAATCACGCTCTTGCACCCTTTTCTCTCTCATCTCTCTCCCTGTCGCCTTCTCTCGCCCTCCCCTCTCTCTCTCCCTGTCGCTCTCTCTTGCCCTCCCCTCTGTCTCGCACTCCCATCTCTCTCTCGCCCTCCCCTCTCTCTCACCCCCTCTCTCGTTCACCCCTCTGTCTCGCCCTCCCCTCTCTCATCCTCCGCGCTCTCACACTCCGCTCTCTCGCACTCCGCACTCTCAATCTCCCCTCTCTCTTTCACCCTCCCCTCTCGCTCACCCTCCCCTCTCTCTTTCACCCTCCCCTCTCTCTCGCCCTCCCCTCTCTCTCTCGCCCTCCCCTCTCTCTCGCCTTCCCCTCTCTCTCGCCCTCCAATCTCTCTCCCTCCCCTGTCACTCTCCCTCCACTCTCATTCTACCTCCCCTCTCTCTCCCTGCCCTCTTTCGCCCTCCCCTCTCTATTCGCTCCCATCTCTCTCGCCCGCCCCTCTCTCGCCCTCCCTTCTGACTCTCCATCCCCCTCTCTAACCCTCCCCCTCTCTCTCGCCCTCCAATCTCTCTCCCTCCCCTGTCACTCTCCCTCCACTCTCATTCTACCTCCCCTCTCTCTCCCTGCCCTCTTTCGCCCTCCCCTCTCTATTCACTCCCATCTCTCTCGCCCGCCCCTCTCTCGCCCTCCCTTCTCACTCTCCATCCCCCTCTCTAACCCTCCCCCTCTCTCTCCCTCCCTCTCTCTCACCCTCCCATCTCTCGCCCTCCCCTCTCCCACCCTCCCCTCTCTCTCACCCTCCCCTCGCTCTGGCCCTCCCCTCTCACTCTCCCTCCCCTCTCACTCTCCCTCCCCTCTCACTCTCCCTCCTCTCTCTCTCCCTCCCGTCTCCCTCCCTCCCTTCTCTCATTCTCCCCTCTCACTATCCCTCCCGTGTCACTCGCCCTCCCCCCTCACTCACCCTCCCTCTCTCTCACCCTCCCCTCTCTTTCAACCGCCTCTCTCGCTCACCTCTCTCTCTCTCGCCCTCCCCTCTCTCGCCCTCCCCTCTCTCACCCTCCCCTCGCTCTGGCCCTCCCCTCTCACTCTCCCTTCCCTCTCACTCTACCTCCTCTCTCTCTCCCTCCCGTCTCCCTCCCTCCCTTCTCTCACTCTCCCCTCTCACTATCCCTCCCGTGTCACTCGCCCTCCCCTCTCATTCTCCCTCCCCTCTCACTCTCCCTCCCATCGCTCTTGCCCTCCCCTCTCTCTCGCCCTCCCCTCTCTCACCCTCCCCTCACTCTTCCTCCCCTCTCTCTCCCTCCCGTCTCCATCCCTCCCCTCTCTCCCTCCCCTCTCACTCTCCCTACCCTCTCTCTCACCCTCCCCTCTCTTTCAACCCCCTCTCTCGCTCACCTCTCTCTCTCTCGCCCTCCCTTCTCTCCCCCTCCCATCTCTTGCCCTTCCCTCTCTCACCCTCCCCTCTCTCACCCTCCCCTCTCTCTGCCTCCACTCTCATTCTCCTTCCCCACTCACTCTCCCTCCCCTCTCTCTCGCCCTCCCCTCCACTCACTCTCCCTCCCCTCTCACTCTCCTTCCCCTCTCACTGTCCCTCCCCCTTACTCTCCCTCCCCTTGCTCTCGCCCTCCCCTCTCACTCTCCCTCCCCTCTCACTCTCCCTCCCCCTTACTCTCCCTCCCCTTACTCTCTCTCCCTCCCCTCTCACTCTCCTTCCCCTCTCAGTGTCCCTCCCCTCTCTCGCCCTCCCCTCTCTCTCGCCCTCCCCTCTCTCTCGCCCTCCCCTCTCACTCTTCCTCCCCTCTCACTCTCCTTCCCCTCACACTCTCCATCCCCTCTCTCTCGCGCTTCCCACTCTCTCTCCCTCCCCTCTTTCACCCTCCCCTCTCACTCCCTCCCCTCGCTCTGGCCCTCCCCTCCCCCACTCACTCTCCCTCCTCTCTCTCACCCTCCCTCCTCACTCTCCTTCCCGTCTCACTCTCCCTCCCCTCGCCCTTGCCCTCCCATCTCAATCTCCCTCCCTTCTCTCTCCTTCCCCTCTCACTCTCCATCCCTCTCTCTCACCCTCTCATTTCTCACCCTCCCCTCACTCCTCCTCCCCTCTCTCTCCCTCCCTACCGTCTCCATCCCTCCCCTCTCTCCCTCCCCTCTCTCTCCCTCCCCTCTCTCTCCCTCCCCTCTCACTCTCCCTCCCCTCTCACTCTCCCTCCCCTCTCACTCTTCTTCCCCTCTCACTCTCCCTCCCCTCTCTCTCCCTCCCCTCTCTCTCTCCCTCCCCTCTCTCTCTCCCTCCCCTCTCACTCTCCTTCCCCTCTCACTCTCCCTCTCCTCTCTCTCCTTCGCCTCTCTCTCTCCCTCCCTACCGTCTCCATCCCTCCCCTCTCTCCCTCCCCTCTCTCTCTCCCCTCTCTCTCTCCCTCCATCTCTCTCTCCCTCCCCTCTCTCTCTCCCTCCCCTCTCACTCTCCTTCCCCTCTCACTCTCCCTCTCCTCTCTCTCCTTCCCCTCTCTCTCCCTCCCCTCTCTCTCCCTCCCCTCTCTCGCCCTCCCCACTCTCACCATCCGCTCTACCACCCTCCCCTCTCTGGCCCTCACCTCTCTCCCTCCCCTCTCACTCTCCCTCCAATCTCTCTCACCCTCCCCTCCATTCTCTCGCTCTCCCCTCTCACTCTCCCTCCCCTCTCTCACCCTCCTCTCACTCTCCCCCCTCTCGTTCCCGTCTCCATCCCACCCCCTCTCTCCCCTCTCACTCTCGCTCTCCACTCTCTACCTCCCTCCTCCCTCCCTCCTGTCTCTCACCCTCTCCTCTCACTCTCCCTCCCTCTCTCCCTCCCCTCTCACTCTCCCTCCACTCTCTCTCCCTCGCCTCTCTCGCCCTCCCAACTCTTGCCATCTGCTCTATCGCCCTCCCCTCTCTCCCTCCCCTCTCACTCTCCCTCCCCCTCACTCACCCTCCCCCTCACTGTCCTTCCCCTTTCTCTCGCCCTCTCCTCACCTCTCTTGCCCTCCCCCGACCTCCCCCCTCGCTCTCCCCCTCTCTCTATCGCCTCTCCCTCAGGCTCCCCTCTCACTCTCCCTCCCCTCTTACTTACCCTCCCCTCTCATTCTCCCTCCCCTCTCTCACCCTCCCCCCTCGCTCTCCCCCTCTCTCTCTATCCCCTCTCCCTCACGCTCCCCTCTCACTCTCCCTCCCCTCTTACTCACTCTCCCCTCTCACTCTCCCTCCCCTCTCACTCTCCCTCCCCTCTCACTCTCCCTCCCCCTCACTCACCCTCCCCCTCACTGTCCTTCCCCTTTCTCTCGCCCTCTCCTCCCCTCTCTCGCCCTTCCCCGACCTCCCCCCTCGCTCTCCCCCTCTCTCTCTATCGCCTCTCCCTCACGCTCCCCTCTCACTCTCCCTCCCCTCTTACTCACCCTCCCCTCTCATTCTCCCTCCCCTCTCTCACCCTCCCCCCTCGCTCTCCCCCTCTCTCTCTATCCCCTCTCCCTCACGCTCCTCTCTCACTCTCCCTCCCCTCTTACTCACCCTCCCCTCTCACTCTCCCTCCCCTCTCACTCTCCCTCCCCTCTCACTCTCCCTCCCCCTCACTCACCCTCCCCCTCACTGTTCTTCCCCTTTCTCTCACCCTCTCCTCACCTCTCTCGCCCTTCCCCGAACTCCCCCCTCGCTCTCCCCCTCTCTCTCTATCGCCTCTCCCTCACGCTCCCCTCTCACTCTCCCTCCCCTCTCACTCTCCCTCCCCTCTCACTCTCCCTCCCCTCTCTCTCCCTCCCCCTCACTCTCCTTCCCCTCTCTCTCGCCCTCCCCTCCCCCCTCTCGCCCTCCCCCTCTCTCGTCCTCCCCTCTCACTCTCTCTCCCCTCTCACACTCCCTTCCCTCTTACTCACCCTCCCCTCTCTTTCTCCATCCCCTCTCACTCTCCCTACCCTGTCACTCTCCCTCCACTCTCTCCCACTCCCCTCTCTCTCCATCCCCTCTCTCGCCCTCCCCTCTTACTCTCCCTCCCCTCTTACTCTCCCTCCCCCTCCCCCTCCCTCTCCTCTCACTCTCTCTCCCCTCTCTTTCTCGCTCTTCTCTCACTCTCCCTCCCCTTTCTCACCCTCCCCTCTCACTCTCCCTCCCCTCTCACTCTCCCTTCCCTTACTCTCCCTTCCCTCTTACTCTCCCTCCCCTCTCACTCTCCCTCCCCTCTCTCTCACCCTCCGCTCTCTTTCTCCCTCCCCCTCTCTCGCCCTCCCCCTCTCACCCTCACCCCTGCCTTCCCCTCTATCTCGCCCTCCCCTCTCTCTTTCGCCTCCCCTCACTCTCGTCTTCCCCTCCACTCTCTCTCCCTCCTTTCTCTCTCCCTCTCCTCTCTCCTGCCCTCCCCTCTCACTCTCTCTCCCCTCTCACTCTTCCTCCCCTCTCACCCACTCCCCTCTCTCTCCCTCCCCTCTTTCGCCCTCCCCTCTCACTCTCCATCCCCTCTCACTCTCCCTCCCCTTAATCTCCCTCCCCTCTCACTTTCCCTCCCCTCTCCCTGTCCCTCCCATCTCTCTCCATCCCCTCTCTCGCCCTCCCCTCTTACTCTCCCTCCCATCTTACTCTCCATCCCCCTCTCTCTCCCGCCCCCTCTCTCACCCTCCACTCCCTCGGCCTCCCCTCTCTCTCTCCCACCCTCTCTCTCTCCCCCATCCTCTCCCTCCCCTGTCTCTCTCCCCAGCCCTCTCTCTGCCCATCTCACTCTCTCACCCCGTCTTCTCCCTTCTCTCTACCCCCTCTCTCTATGCCCCTCCCTCTATGCCCCTTTCTATACCCCACTCTCTCCTCACCCTCTCTCTAACCCCCTCTCTCTACCCTCTTCTCTCTACCCCCACTCCTCTCTCACGCCCTCCTGTCCCCTCCACTCTCCCCCTCCTCTCTCCTTCCTCCTCTCTTTCTTCCTCTCTGTCCCCCCTCTCTCTCCCCTCCTCTTTCTTCCCTCCTCTCTCTCCCACTCTCTCTCCCCTCTCGCTCATTTCCCTCTCCCTTTATCTGCTCTCTCTTCCCTCTCTCTCTCCGCGCTCTCTCCCCTTTCTCTCTCCCCTCTCTCTCCTTCCCCTCTTTCTCTCCCCCACTTTCTCTCTCCGCACTCTCTCTACCCACTCTCTCTGGCCACTCTCTCTCCCCTGCTCTCTCTCCCCTCTCTCCCCCTCTCTTCCACCCTTTTCCCCTCTCTCTCACCCTCACTCTCTCGCCCCTCTCTCTCGCCCCTCTTTATTATCTCTTCCCCTGTCTCTCTCTCTCTCTCTCTCTCTCCCCTTCTCACCCTATTTCTCTCTTGCTCTCTCTCTCCCTGTTCCTTCACTCTCTCTCCACCTTCTCTTACTCTCGATCCCCTGAATTCCGTTTCTCTCTCTCTCTCCCCACCTCCCATCGTTTCTCTTTGACTGAATCTCTCTCCCACCCTTCCTCTAGATCTGACATAGTCCGATCTCCCTGGTCCTTCCCTCTTACTCTGACCCAGAGATTGGGGGTGGTGTTGAGGTTGCGTGTGGGGGGTGGGGGTGAGACGATAGAGAGATGCGGGATGTAGGAGTTCGGGGAAAATGGGGGTAGAGACGGAATTGCAGGAGGGAGACAGAGACGGCAGGAGAGAGAGAGAGTGAGGGTGAGGGGGAGAGAGAAGAATGGAGGCAGGTGGAGAAATTCATGTTGGGGGTGTGAGAGAGAGGGGAGAGTGAGGCAGAAAGAATAGTGGAGGCAGGTGGAGAAACCGGGGTTGGGGGGGATGTCTGAGAGGGGACCAGGGAGAGTGAAAGGGAGAGGTGGTGAGAAAGAGACAGTGTGCAGAAAGAGATGGAGAGAATTGAGGAGGAAAAGTGGGGGTGAGGAAATGGGGAGGCCAGGTTGGAGTGGGGGGGGACAGAGGGAGTTAAACCCAGCTCCTGAGCTCAGGGCGCGGTGCCCTCCCCTTCCCTGAGGACCAGGACTTGGGGCTGAGTCTGTCTCTCTCCAGCTCAGCTTCTCCAACACAAAGACACACAACAACATCGGTCACTCTGCTGCTCGGCACGATTTAATCAACATTGTTATTGGTTACAAATGGAAGTGATGGATACAGTCAGTGGGATGGTGCCTTTTCTCACTGGCCCCTGAGTTGTGAGAAACATTGAATTGTTTCCCTGTAACCCCCCTGTGGGATAAGGATGGACAAACCAGCGCTACCCTCAGTCTGTTACCATAGCGACAGGCTGCACCATCGCTGAAACACTGAACTGAAATGAGAAAATCCCGGATGGATTGATTAATGAGGGAATTTGATGGATGGATGGATTTGGGTGAAGGGATATTTCAGCACATTCTTCAGCTGCTGCCTGAACTTAGTCTGGGTCACGGCATAAATCGCGGTGTTTGTGCAGCAACTGAGGAGCTGCAGCATGAAGCCCAATTCCCGCACAAAGGGATGGAGATACACAGGGGTATACACAATCATCCACATCCGTCTCCATATAGAATACAGCATGAACGTTGACCATAACAGGATGAAATTGGCCGAGATCACAAACAGTAAAATGATGGATTTTTTTCGGTTTCTCATTTCAGTGTCAGACTGAGCGTCCCCATTGGTGTGAGCGCGGAGTCTCCTGCGGGCTCTGCTGGTCACTAAAATGTGTCTGACGGTGAGAACATTGAGCAGCAGAATCAGGAGAAATGGGACACACGGGGTTAGAATGTGGTGGAGGAACTCGATTGTGACCCAGACACTGGAGAATCGAACAGCGAGTGTTACATCACAAAACCAGGGGACGTTCATCAGCTGATACCGAGCCGTGAGAATAAAATACCAGGAAATGTTCTTTAAACAGCTCAGCACAGTCACTGCTCCCAGAACCACAGCCGCCGTTTTCTCACTGCAATATTTACTTTTCAGCTTCTGGCAACAAATGGCCACAAACCGATCAAAGGTGAAAGTGACGGTGAACCAGACAGAGCAGTCAGTGGCTGCATAAAGCAGGACGGCGTGGATATTACACACGGGGACGGAGTCCATCAGGAAATAAAACTGTTCCCGATAAGCAATGGGAATGTGTCTCAGGATCAGGTCGAGGATAATGACCAGGAGATCCGCCGCTGACATGGCCCCCAGGTAACGTCTGACACATGGAGACAATCCACAATCTTTATAAAGCAGGACGTAGATGGTCACTACGTTAACTGTGAGGAAGGAAAACAAACCCATTATCCATCAGCCTGGAGGCAAAGGGACCCGTTTGATCGGGGACCCAGTGAGATTTTCAAATGTGTCCCTGTATTCAGGGATTTATTAAAATAATTGGAGCTGGAATAACGAATGGGAAGGTCGGAATTACTGACAAAAATGTGACATAAACCACAAGAAACCCTCCCTCCCCAAACACACAGAGACACATCCATAAGGACAGATGGTTTCCAGAACATTCCCACACACTCGATCTCTCGAGAACAGACACAGGTCACTCCTTCCCAGTTCCTAATGCGGAGGGTGGGAACGTTGCTGTCCTGAAGGATTCTCTCCCAGTTTCCTGAAGACAAACGGAGTTTGGGAATTCCTGTATTTTGGTCTAAATTGTGGTCGATCCTGTGTCGTGGAGAAATGTAAACGCAGGGAAAACGTATTCACCCCTTTACATGCCCGAGGGGCCTTCGGAACAGTGTCTCCTTCTCCCTGGAATGGGATCTCTTCCCTCGGGATCTTATCGTTTGTTCAATTCACTGACGTCCGGCCGTTCACAAACAATGTCAGGGACAGAACGTTCCGGGGAATGTCAGTTATAGAATGTCAGGGACAGAACGTTCCGGGAATGTCAGTTATAAAATGTCAGGGACAGAACGTTCCGGGGAACGTCAGTTATAGAATGTTGGGGACAGAACGTTCCGGGCAATGTCAGTTATAGAATGTCAGGGACAGAACGTTCCGAGGAATGGCAGTTATAGAATGCTGGGGACAGAACGTTCCGGGGAATGTCAGTTATAGAATGTTGGGGACAGAACGTTCCGGGGAATGTCAGTTATAGAATGTTGGGGACAGGACGTTCTGAGGAATTCCTTGACCTGTCCATGACCTTCCCCCACTATCCACCCCACCAACATGATGTCCTGAGCAAAGGCCACATATCCATCCAGCGTGGGGAGCTGCACTGACCACATCATTGCATTATCTATAAACCGCAGATAGTCTGACCAACTCAGCAGGATGTGCAGTGATCGCACGGGAATTAATCTGTAACCCAGGAGCAGTTACCCTCCTGGTATGTAGGACTGTGTACACCACCCCAGTACATTGATCTGTAACCCAGGAGCAGTTACCCTCCTGGTATGTAGGACTGTGTACACCACCCCAGTGCATTGATCTGTAACCCAGGAGCAGTTACCCTCCTGGTATGTAGGACTGTGTACACCACCCCAGTGCATTGATCTGTAACCCAGGAGCAGTTACCCTCCCAGCATGTAGGACTGTGTACACCACCCCAGTGTATTAATCTGTAACCCAGGAGCAGTTACCCTCCCAGCATGTAGGACTGTGTACACCACCCCAGTACATTGATCTGTAACCCAGGAGCAGTTACCCTCCCAGCATGTAGGACTGTGTACACCACCCCAGTGTATTGATCTGTAACCCAGGAGCAGTTACCCTCCCAGCATGTAGGACTGTGTACCCCACACCAGTGCATTGATCTGTAACCCAGGAGCAGTTACCCTCACAGCATGTAGGACTGTGTACCCCACACCAGTGCATTGATCTGTAACCCAGGAGCAGTTACCCTCCCAGCATGTAGGACTGTGTACCCCACCCGAGTACATTGATCTGTAACCCAGGAGCAGTTACCCTCCCAGCATGTAGGACTGTGTACACCACCCCAGTGCATTGATCTGTAACCCAGGAGCATTTACCCTCCCAGCATGTAGGACTGTGTACCCCACCCCAGTACATTGCTCAGTAACACTGTGTTCGATCCCTGCCCAGCGCGGGGAAACTTGCAGCCCGTTCTGGAACTGACAGGATGTACAGCTCCCACCCATTTACAGCTTCATATCTCCATTGTTGCCATGACAAGGGGGTGCTGTGAGTGTGAACATCACTGCCAGAGAGAGATGGCGGGGGAATCAGTTTAAATATCATCACATGGGAGGGGTTTGGGGTATAGACAGAGAGGGGGAGACTGAGAGACAGTGTCATGGAAGGATGTGTTCCCAGGTTGCAGAATGCTGAAATGTGGACACTTCGATAGCATCCTGTAACAAGAGCCTGTCTTCCCAGGAAAGATGGGAAAAAGGGATATTGGTGTGAGGTCAGATGATGGAGAGTTTTGGATGAGCATTTGTTCTCCAGCTTTGTAAATGGAGTCCTTCATGGCTGGAGGTACTCACCATCACCCAGATACCCCTGGATATTCCCTGATCCCTGACACTGGGGCCATCTTTAAAAGGCCAATGGGCACATGATTGAGCTTTCTCAGGTTGGAGCTGCCCTGCACAGTTTACCTGAGCATGGCAGATAAGGGACAAATCCTCCACGGTTTGTCAACAGGGCACGGAGGTCCTGGTGGATGGGCTAGTACAGAGGGGGACCATTCTCTTCCCAGAGGAGGCCAAACCACCAGACCCATCGCGCATGGTCTGAGCTCCCCACCCAGCTCAATGCAGTATCTGGTGTCTGAAGAAATGTCCAGCAAAACAGGACAAGCATCAATAATCTTCCCCACTCTGTCAGGATAAGGGTCACCGTATTCTCTCAGCTCCCTCACACTCACTGTATATCTGTTATAGCACCGACCCCTGAACAAGGCTCATGGTCAACCACTCTCACTGTCGTATGCTGCACCTTCTCTCTCTGTCTCTGTCTCTCTGTCTCTCTCTCCCCTCCTCCCTCCACTTCACCCCCACACTAATAACACTGCATGGATACAACACTGTGGACTGACTCCCTCCGGACACCTCACCATGCCCCCCTCCCCGCCTACACCCACACTAACAGTAGGACCACACCCACTCCCTCCCTCCCTCTCTTCCTCCCATTCCAGGAGAAACAGCCTGGAATAGGACAGAAAGGGCCTATCCGAGTGGTGGAGTGCCCGATATCCGTTCCCTCACCCCCCTCCCCCTGCCATGTTGGGAGGACCCTGGTACGAGCCGGAGAGGACCGGGACGCCTCGTGTGGAGATTCTGAAACATCCACGTCCCACCGACCGAGTAAGGAGCAATGTTCAGTGAAGGGCAATTCTCACTTTAAACCCACTGGCAGCTCCGTTTCCCCCCGGCACAACTTAGAAGCCGTGGCCCTGATGCCATCTCCCTTTTGTGTCGAGCTGGTACAAATGGAATCCCCACGGTCTCGGTGGGCAGGAGGGTGGGCTTACAACACATCGTCACCACCACCTCCTAGGAAGGGAGCACTGAGACTCCCTCCTACACCTCCCCCTGTAAACAGCTCAGATACTGAAACTAATCTGTGATAGTTACTGCTCTCCCCACTTGTCCTGATATCTTCAACAAGCTGTGCTCATATACACCCAGGGCCCTCTGCTCCTGCAGCCCCTTTATAATGGCACAGTCTGTTTTAAATTGTCTTTCATTGTCTTTCCGACCAAAGTGCATCACCTCACACTGCTCTGCACTGATCCCCATCTGCCATAGACATGAACACTGCAGCAACGTGTGATTGTCCTGTTAGAGTTCCACACTCTCCTCCATAGACTTCAGAGTTCTTCCAGGTTCGGTGCCACCTACAAACATTGAGATTGTTATAGTGTCACAGTCCCCATGAAACAACTGAAATCCTGCCCCATACTTACGAGTCTGAGCAAGTGAAATACTGATATATTCATATGGACAGAGTCTAATAATGACATGCTGTCAATGGAGCAACAAAAGTCCTGACACACACCAGACGGAGCGAATGAAATATTGACAAACCACAGAGCAAGAGAAATCCGGTTAGGTCCCACTTATCGATATTCATCAGGGTACAGTGTGATGGAGTTGAAAGGGTGTACTGTACCTTTAAGAGAGAGGGAATGCTGTTCTGAACTGAGAGCTTACAAGTTCCTGTGATACGAGAGGGTGGCAGACCCAGAAACAGTATATTGCTGTAGAGCTGGAGTAGGGTAATAAGCAGTTAAGAGAAAGAGGGTCCCAGAGTTGTGAATAGTTCATGTAAAATGTTCACTTTCAGAGTGAAAAATAAATTGATGATTTTATTTAAACAGTGGAATTTGGGAGTTCTCTGTCCCTCATATTTTAACAGTTTACGAGGCGAATTGAGCATTTCTTTATGTTTCATTTAAGTTACCAGATGAGCTTCACGCCGTGCCCTAACCATCCCCGTGTGTGTATCTGTGTGTCTCTGTGTGGGGCAGGTCTGGCAGTCTCTGTGGTGCTTAAAGTGATGCAATGCCACCCTCTGCTGGCCTCCACACGCCACTGCACAGGCATTGGCAGAGGGTGAAAACCAACAGGGATTCATTCAGAGAGGGGGAGGGAGAGGGCAGCTGCTCACAGCACCATCCAAACTGATGTCTTATCCATGGACTGATCTAAATGTCCTTTAAACGTTGTAACTGTCCCTGCTTTCACCACTTCATCTGGAAATTCATTCCACACACAAGCCAGATTCTGTCGAACATAATTACCTCTAATGACTTTCGTAAATCTTTTTCCTCGCACCTTAAAATATCCCTCAGTTTTGAATCCCCAACTCTAGGGAAAAGACATCAGCCCTTCAACTTATCTGTACCCCTCAATATTTTATAAACCTCTGTAAAGTTACTGCTTAATCTCATATTCTTCAGGGAAAAAAGTCCCAGCCGATCCAGCCTCTCCTTATAGCTCACACCCTCCTCTCTCAGCAACATCCAGGTTAATCTCTTCTGAATCCTCTCGAGCTTAATAATATCAACGTCAGTAATATCAAAGTGAATAGTCAAGGTATTTTCTAAGGGTACGGGGAGTCCAAAACTAGAGGACATAGGCTTAAGGTGAGAGGGGAAACATTTAAAAGTGACCTAAGGGGCAGCTTTTTCACCCAGAGGGTGGTGTGCCTGTGGAATGAGCCGGCAGGGTGACTAGACTAGACACAATATTCCAGAAGAGGTCTCACCAATGTCCTGTACAACCACAACATGACATCCCCACTCTGATACTCAAAGTTCTGTCCTATGAAGACATGTGTGATAAACACCTTCTTAACCACACTATCGATATGAGATGCAAATTTTAAAGAATTAAACCTGACGGCCTAGGTTTCTGTACTACAGCACTGCCAAAGGCTCTTCTTTTAATTGTATAGGCCCTGCTCTTGTTTGATTTACCAAATCCAATACCTCGCATTAATCCAAACTAAACTCCATCCGCCACCCCTCAGCCCAGTGAGTGATATTACTGTCACCTCACCCTCCCCCTTCAATTTTAAAACGCCCATCCCTCTCCAGGAGGCCTGCACACACCAGCCTTGAGTTTCACAAAGACCCTGAGCTTGGGTTGCCTTGTGTGGTTAGGGGGAGGTGGGACAGATTGCAGACACAGTCAGTGAGGAGGAGAGGCTGGACAGTAATCTGCGGCCTGGTGTCATTTCATGGTTTTAGGAAAAGGGGAGTCGCACGTGAGAGTTGGGTAAGAGTGATCGGTGTTTTGGGGTCAGAAATTAAGCTCTTCCTTCGTCTCTGGTGTTCAGTAATAAATATCTATTTGAGACCCTTCATTGGACAGAGTGTGTCTGCAGGATTTCTTTCCCTAATATTGTAGACTACAGATAATAGCAATTAAAGATGTTTATAGTTAATTTCAATGGCACGGCACGTACCCTCAATATCCTACAGTTCAGACAAATATCTTGCATTTGTTTAACAATACAAAGTGTTTTGTATGGTTCAGTAATGGTAACCTGATTATAATAAATCTACACTAAGCTAAAAGTGGGCACTAAAATATGACCCAAAATCTGGATATGGTAGTGTTGTGGGTAGTGTCCCTGTCTCTGAGCCAGAGCTCTGGATTTGATTCCAATTCCTGTGCTTGTGTGGTAGTGTTCCTAGCTCTGGGCTAGAAGGCCTGGATTCAAGTCCTGCCTGTTGCAGCGGTATGTCCCAGCATGTCAGGACAGGCTGATGAACAAACACACAGGAGAATAATGTTCCAGCTTTATGGGTATTGCTGAGTGATGCTAGTGTCCCTGCCTCCGGGCACAAAGATCCAGGTGTAAATCCCACAGAAGTGTCTCAGGATACATCTGAACAAACTGATTAAAATGGATTTAGAATTGTGACTTGATGGAGAAGGAAGAGGTGTCAGTATTGAATTTCAGAATTTAGGCCCAGGATGACTGAAAGTACATCCATTCGTGTTGATTGGGGTCACATTTCGCAGCAGTAAAGGTTTATAAAATCAAAATGGTCATTGATAGGGTGAATAGTCAGGGGTTTTTCCCCAGGTTAGGGGTGTCCAAAACTAGAGGGCATTGGTGGAAAGTGAGAGGGGAAAGGTTTTGATGAGGCCTAAAGAGCACCTTTTCACACAGAGGGTGGTGTGTGTATGGAATGAGCTGCCAGAGGAAGTGGTGGTAGCTGGTACAACTACAGCATGTAAAAGGCATCTGGATGCTGACAGACCTGCCGAGCTTTTCCAGCAATTGCTGTATTTAAAAATACATGCATTTTAACACAGATATTCTGAATACATTAAATATTTTATTTTTTTAATGACGCAGGGCCATGTAAACATATTTCAAATCGACCGAGACCATTTTTCTGCTCAGGGTATTGCTCTGTGTATGACAGCAGCAATGATGCACCTACATGGAACAGGAATGTGATGGAGACACAGTTTGGATAATGTACAAGGAGACCTCACATGGTCCAGTTTGGGAAAGGATGACATTACTGTGTGATTCAACTCAGAGAGGGAGAAAATGTAATCTGCCTGAGAAGGAATGGTCTATTGCACTCTCTCTCCTTCATTGTTCCTCATCACAGCAATGTGTGTGAGCTAAAAAAAAACCTCTACAGTCATCGTTACCATTCTTATTTTTATGGAATCCCTGCAGTGTGGAAACATGCCGTTCGACCCAACAAGTCCATACCAACCTTCCCCCTATATTTACCCCTGACTAATTCACATAACCTAGAAATCCCTGAACACTACAGACAATTTAGCATGACCAATCCACCGAACCTACACAGTTTGTGGTAGGAAACTGGATCACCCATTAGAAGCTCACAAAGATAAGGGGAGAATGTGCAAACTCCACACAGACAGTCACCCAAGTCTGGAATCGACCCCAAGTCCCTGGTGCTGTGAGGTAGCAGTGCTAACCACCGTGCTACCCTTTGGATGATCCCGAACCAGAATTCAGTGGAATCTATTCACTGCCTAAAGCAAAGGGAGTTCAGCCCAATCCAAACTCTCCCAGGATGAAATCCCATTGCTAGTAGCTTGTGTGAGTACAATATCTTCAGAAGCAGAATAATGCTTTGGACAATCTCACAATTTTTCTTTGTCATGAGTTCCAATAATATTTGGACCAAGTTCTTTCAAGTTAAAATTGTGTTTGTCAGTGTGTGTGTCTGTGTGTGTGTGTGTGTGTCAGTGTGTGTGTGTATATGTGCGTGTGTGTGTCAGTGCGTGTGTGTGTGTGTGTCAGTGTGTGTGTCAGTGTGTGTGTGTGTGTCTGTGTGTGTGTCAGTGTGTGTGTGTATGTGCGTGTGTGTGTCAGTGTGTGTGTGTATGTGTGTGTGTCTGTGTGTGTGTCTGTGTGTGTGTGTGTGTGTGTACATGTGCGTGTGTATGTGTGTGTGTGTTTGTGTGTGTGTGTGTGTGTGTGTGTGTGGTTTCCCATTCATCTTTCCATCATAGTTTGAGTAACATTGCTCTGGATCATAAATGTGCTATTTTAGCAGATTAAAGAAACGAGCCTGACTTGTTTCTAAAACTGACCCTGACCCAGTCTGAGACCGATATCATCGGCCACATCACCAACCTGGTTACATTTAACATTTGTTGTGAGCAGTGGAGTAGTGGGACAGGAAAAGGAAACAGTGACCCAAAAAGCCGGGGAACTATAGACGGGTGAGCCTGATGTCAGTGGTGGGTAAGTTGTTGGAGGGGATTCTGAGGGATAGCATTTACATACATTTGGGAAGGCAAGGGCTGATCAGAGTAGACAACGTGTCTTTCTGTATGAGAAATCATGTCTCATTAATTTGGTTGAGTTTTTTGAAGAGATGACAAAGAAGATTGATGAAGGCAGTTTGGTAGACATTGTCTATATGGACTTCAGCAAGGTGCTCTTTTAAACAACAAAGAGCAAAGAAAATTTACAGCCCAGGAACAGGCCCTTCGCCCTCCAAGCCTGAGCCGATCCAAATGTACTGTCTAAATCTGTCGGTCAATTCCTAACCATCTGTATCCCTCTGCTCCCCACCTACTCATGCATCTGTCCAGATGCATCTTAAATGAATCTACCGTGCCTGCCTCCACCACCTCTGCGAGCAACGCGTTCCAAATGCCCACCACTCTCTGTGTGAAGTACTTACCGCGTGTATCCCCCTTAAACTTTCCACCTCTCACTTTGAAAGCACGACCTCTCGTTATTGAATCCCTCAACCTGGGAAAAAGCTGGTCTCTATCCACCCTGGCCATACCTTCATGATTTTGCAAACGTTAATCATGTCCCCCCTCAATCTCTTTTTTTCTAGTGAAAATAAACCTAACCTACTCAGCCGGGCCTTCATAGCTAGTATTTCATTCTGATTGGTAGACAGATTAGTAAGTTTCAGTCACATGGGATACAGAGGAAGCTAGTCACAAATGGCGTGAAGGAAGAGAGATATTTTTCAGACTGGAGGCTTGTGAGCAGCAGTGTGCTGTAAGAATCAGTACTGAGTTCACTGCATTTCATCATTAATGTAAAGGATTTAGATGTGAATATTGGGGCAATAGTTAGTAAGGTTACAGATGACATCAGAAAGGTGGTGTAGTAGATTATCTCAGAGTACAACAAGACCACAATTAGATGGAACAATGGGGCAAGGATGGACAGATGAGGTTTAATTTAGATAAATATGAAGCTTTGCATTTTGGGAAGGAAAATCAGGGCAGACATTATATACTTCATGGTCAGGTCCTGGGGCGTGTTGTGAAACAAAGGGACATAGGGGTGCAGGTGCATTATTCCTTGAAAGTGGAGTCGCAGGTAGACAGAGTGGTGCAGAACACATTTGGCACATTTGCCTTAATCAGTCAGAGCATTGAGTACAGGAGTTGTGGTGGTATGTTGTATCTATACAGGACGTTGGTGAGGCCACTTTAAGAATACTGTGTACAACTCGGTTTTCTGCAGAAATGTTCCAGGACTGGAGGTTTGAGCTATAGGGAGAGATTGATTAGGTTGAGGTGTTTCCCCCTGGAGTGTCAGAGGTTGAAGGGTGACATTATAGAGGTTTATAAAATCATCAGGGGCATGGATATTCTGAACAGCCACATTCTGCTCTCCAGGATTGGGGAGTCCAGAACAAGAGGGCAGAGGTTGAAGGCTAGGAGGATTGATTTAGAAGGGACCTGAAGATAAATGTTTCACAAATGTGTGTACAGAAAGTGCTGTCAGAGGAAGGGCTAAAGGCGGTTACAATCGAACATTTAAAAAGTATCTGAAAGAGGAGAGATATTTACCAAATGCTGGCAAATGGGACTAGATCAGATTTGATATCTGATCGGAGTGAACAGATTGGAATAACGGGTCTGCTTTCGTTCTGCATGACTCTCTGATTCTATAAGAAGGATGATGAAAAATTCTGTAAGGTCCTTTCAAGTCGTACTTCTCTTCTCTGGAAGTTTATCGTGCCTCTAGGTTCACATTGATTGAAAGCTGCATTAGTTAAATATTTGACAAAGAAGTGAGTCACGGATAATGGGATATAGACAGGTAAGTGGGGCTGAGACCCCAACCTGATCAGCCACAATCTTACTGCCTGTTGGAGAAGGCTCAAAGTATCTAATGACCCACTCCTGCTCCTCAGTCCCATGTTCCTGTGTGCCATTCAGCCCTTCATACCTGCTAGACAGGAACAGTTGGAGGCCACTTGCTCCTATAACCTGGTGCACAGAACCAGAAGAGACCATTCAGTCCCTCAAGACTGTCCCACATGCTTTGAGATGATTTGGGAAATGTAATTGGAAAATCCAGGCTGGGTATGAAAGAGGCCCCTCATCTTTCTTTAGAAAGCTTCCCCTCTCTGCAGCTTGTGCTCCATTTGTTGATCATGTTGTAGACCCAGATTCACTGTGAAAACAGCCCACATACCTCACCCAGAGATGGCTCACCAAACCATCTGGTCTCCCTGACTGCAATATGCAATACCAGAACATTCATAAAAATAACACCCACTAACTTGCCAATAACAGAATGTGAGAACATCAGAAACAGGGGAATGTCGTTCACTCCCCAAACCTGCCTTGCCCTTCACGAAGATCATGGCTGATCTGCTTCTGGCCTCAAATCCTCTTTCATACCCAATTCTTCATAGCCCTCACCTCTCTGACAGATCAATATCCATCGACCTCCTCTTCAAATACTTTCAGTCATCTCGCTACCCGAACACTCTTGAGAAGAGAAATCCTGACATTCAATCCCACCTGTTTGAAGAAAACACGTGCTGCTCCTATATCATGGTTTATTGATGTGACCAAAAGAGGTTGAGACAAGGTTCCCGGTAAAAATGACTGGCCCCGATATCAAGGCAGTGGTTGACGTCTGCTGACATCAAGGAGCTTAACAAAACTGGACTTAATGGGAATCAGAGTAACCTCTCCAGTGTTTGGGCTCAAACATGGCACAAAGGAAGATGGTCATCATCTCTGTCCTGGGTCACCTCTGTGGGAGATCCTCAGGGTAGTTTCCTCTTCACAAACATCTTTAGCTGGTTCATCAATGTCTCCCCACCCTCACCCGCCCCACCATAAGATCAGAAGTCGGGATGGTCACTGAAGATTCAACAATGTTCAGAACATTTTGTCCCCCGTCAGTTCCTGAACTGGTCTGTGTCCATGTGCAGCAAGACCCAGGCTCCATTGAGACTTGTGCTGTTAAAGTATCAGTAACATTCATGTAACAGCACTGCCTGACACTGCACATTGCCACAGCAAAACAAGGGTTCATTCAGTACCTCACACTGGTTTCACAGGAATATGAGGAAGCCATTCAGCCCATTGACACTATTGGAGATGAACAGGGACAGCCCATTCAGTGCCTCCAGCCTATTACTCAGGAAGGGAAGGAGTCTAGTGTGATGGACCTCACCAGAGCCCCTCGAAAATATTTGACGGCAACATCCTAGACCTTTATGTTTTCTTATTTTAAAGGAAATGTAAAGTGTCTGTTCCAGATGCAATGTGACTGGTCAAACTACTCGGTGTGAAGCAAAATACCATCTATTTCAACATGAAAGAAGAAATAACATCACAGAAAGAGGAATTTAGAATAACGTAATTCTATTGGATAGTTTAACAGAAGAATAGATCTAGGAACTATTACTAATGAACTGTTCCAATATAGGGAAAACCCATAAACACAGCCCTTGGCAAAAAGAAATATTCAGACACAGAATGTCACAAACATTTCTCCAATCCAGGAATTAAAAACAGCATCAAGAGAAAATTCAGATAGAGTAGCAGCCAGGAGACATTCACTGTAGCTTCCAACTCTGTGGAGACCCCATAGTTTCTGATGTTACTGAGAAACCAAAACCCAGAGATCCTAATCTGTGAGAGCTGGCCACACCCATTCACGCTGCATTAAAATAAACCCAAGGCCTCCCTAGCTGTTACTTAAGTGGTCTTAACTAACCAGCTTAGTAACGATCGTTCAATCTCTCTCATAAAAGAAACGCGGACAAAATAACCACTTAAAGCTGCAGCACCATCACACTTGTCAGTACAATGAGCTGTCAAAAAGAAACCAGGGATAACCCAGTCAGGCCTTTGGCCCTGTCCAATTGGACGAGGAAGAAGCCAGTCAGTCCCTTGAGTCACTTGTACAGGAACAGTAGGAGGCCATTCCCACCTCAATGCACTTACACGGGGGCAGAATGAGGTAATTGATGCTGATTCCTGATGAATGTCTTATGCCCAATACGTCGATTGTCCTGCTTCAAGGATGCTGTCTGACCCGCTGTGCTTTTCCAGCAATCGACTCTCTACTCTGATCTCCAGCATCGGCAGTCTTACGTGTCTCCAGATTGATGCTCCAACATGATGAACAAGTGGATCAGAGGCTGCACAGACAGACTGTTCCACCTTGTTCCTCCTGGCTCCGTTGCTCATGATACACATGTGGGACTTTAACATGGTTTTCTACTGGTGAGCAGGGAAGCCATATGTCTAGTGCAAAGTCTCAAGAAGGCATCTTTCATCTCCACGAAGACAGACTGGTGTTCTCTATGCAGGGCGGAAGCTGATGGGAATGGCTACCTGTTTCAGACGGAGGTATTGTGGCTGCTGTTGGAGATTGTGAACAACCTGATGTTCAGTACAGGGTTCACACGCCGACTGCACAATAACATGGGGAGAGTTAATTTAGGCAAATAAACTATGAGGAAAGTCACGTTAGACTGATGAATGGACTCTCTAAGTTTAAATAATGGTGATCTTGTTCATGTTGACCTTGTCTAGTGCATGTCCTGTTTAGTGTATCCCGTGTGCCTTACTCTGTCCAAGTCTATTTCCACCCTATGATCTGTCTGGCCATGCTTACTATGACCTTCCTCCACTGCTCATAAATAAAGTGTTTCCCTGTACTGAGATACACGTGACAATAAATCAAAACAATCAATCCTGGGTAAAGTATGGAATTTCTCACCCTATCAATGTCTCTTTTGGAAATAAGTGATCGCTGCCACTCCTCGTGTTTCAGCGTCACCATTTCTTCGTCTCTCACAGCTCTACAGATTAAACACTCAGCTTATTCACTCTATCCTCATGTTACCATCACCCGTGTCTGTGGTAAGGAGATCATTCCTTACAAAGGAGATCAAATCTGTACAGAGTGCCCCAAATGCTCTCTCAGCAAGGCTCTACAACAGCAGGAAAATGGCTTTACTTATGTACTCGAATCATCTTACAATGAAGGACAGCATACCATTGACTGCACCCATTACTTACACAGGGTTTGATTCGGAGCAGTCAGCATAGACTTGTGAGTGGGAGATCATGCTTCTCAAATTTGTTAGAGTTCTTTGGTGAAGTGACCAAGAAGGTTAATGAGGGCAGAGTGATAGACGTAGTCTCTTTGGATTTCAGTATGGCCTATGATAAGTTTCCACATGGCAGGCTGCTCAGGAAGGTTCAATCACGTAGAATACTGGGGGAACTGGCCAATTGGATACACAGTTGGGTTGATGGTCGGAAGCTTGTTAGACTGGAGGTTGGGTCCATAGCTTTTTGATATCTATGATTTGGATGAGAATATACAAGGCATGATTAGTAAGACACTAAAATAAATGGCAGCATGATCAGTGAGGACGTTTATCAGAAATTGCAGCAAGACCTTAATCAGGTGGGGAAGTGGGCTGAGAAATAGCAAATGGAATTTAATATGGAAGTGTGAGGTCTTGCAGTTTGGAATCTCAAATCAAGGTAGGAGTTTCACAGTGAATGGGCGGGCCTTAAGGGGTGTAGTGGGCAGAGACACCTTGGAATTCAGGTGCAAGGTTCACTGAGAGTGGAGTCACAGGTAGGCAGGGCAGTGAAGAAGGCTTTTGACACACTGGCCTTCATCAGGCAGGACATTGAGTATAGAAGTTGGGAATTTATGTTGCAGTTACACAGGACTTTGGTAAGGCCGCAGTTGGAGGATTGTGTTCAGTTTTGTCAACTTGTTATAGGGAGGATAAAATGTAATTAGAAAGAGTGCAGAAGAAATTTACAAGGACATTGCCAGGACCCAATGGTCCAAGTTATAGGGAGAGGTTGGACAAGCTATGACCTTTTCTTTAGAGTGTAGGAGACTGAGGGAGTCCTTATAGAGCTGTATAAGATCATGAAGGATATGGATAGGGTGAATGCTCTCAGTCTTTTCCAAAGTTTAGAGAATCGAGGAGGAAAGGGGATCAGTTTCAGGTTAAAGGGAAAGGAATAAAAGGGAACCTGAGGGACAATTTATTTACATAAATGGCTGGTACGTGGATGAGCTGCCAGAAGATGTGCCTGAGGGGGATGTATTAACAATGTTTCAAAAGCATTTGGATAAATATGTGGATAGGAAAGGACGAGAAGGATATGGGCCAACTGCAGGGAAATGGGGTTAGAGTGGATGGACATTTACAAGGTGGAGTGGAACCACTTTGTTAATTAAACCCAAACACCCAGAAAAGCTCGCCTCACCTCGTAATCTGTTAACATATGAGTGATAGAGATCTCCTGCATTCCACTATTTAAACAAAAATTAGCAAGTTAGTTTCTTAACTTTAATAGTGAACACTAAACAAAAACTATTCGCAAATACAAACCCCTCTTTTCTTAGCTACTTACTATCTGACTCCAACTCTGTAAAAAATATGCTGTTCCAACAGCCCACATATTAAACGTTACAATCTCAAGACCATACAGTCTCTATCTTCCCCGCTGTGTTCACTCTTTCAGCTACTGATCTCCCGGGTCATTTTTTTTAACTGCAAATCGGTTTACATGAACATGTGTCTTTGATAGAGAGTGTTTGAGATGGCCAGTTAGCACTCCTGCTCTACAGCAGTTACTCTGCTGTCGGATGGCAGCAGCTCTCCCTCTAGTGTTCAAATGCTGGGTTTATTTACTTCCCATGATACAATAATTCTCATAATTTGATTGATTTCCAGGTGTACGAACAATAATATTCAAATTCCATTGGCTTCGGATATTCAGAGCATTATTTAAAGTCTTTGATTGCATTTGATTGGCTGTCAAAACAGCAACCAAAATTCAGGCTTCCATTTCCCAGCTAATTGTTACATTTGGAACAGTCTGACCTTTCGCTGGCATCTGTGGCTGTACTTTCGATTCAGCAAAACCCGTCCTATCTTAAAGTGAACAGACATTGATTAGCTTCCAGGCAGTAACACACTCCGGGCTATCTGTTATTCTGTATAATAACCTCCTTGAACCGCTCGATTAGATTCCAGGCCGTAACTCACTCTGTGCTATCTGTTATTCTGTATATAATCCACGCTGAACACCTCGATTCGGTTCCAGACTGTAACTCACTCCGGCGTATCTGTTATTCTGCATATAAATCACCCTGAACCCCTCAATTATATTCCAGGCTGTAACACACCCCAGAATATCTGTTATTCTGTATATAAACCACCCTGAACCCCGCGATTAGATAGCAGGCTGTAAATCACTCCGGGGTGTCTGCTGTTCTGTATATAAACCACCCTGAACCCCACGATTCGATTCCAGGCTGTAACTCACTTCGGGCTATCTGTTATTCTGGATATAACCCACCCTGAACACCTCTATTCGATTCCAGGCTGTACCTCACTGCTTGCTATCTGTTATTCTGTATATAACCCACCCTGAACCCCGCGATTAGATTAGAGGCTGTAACTCACTCCGGGCTATCAGTTATTCTATATATAAACCACCATGAACACCTCGATTCGATTCCAGGCTGTAACTCACTCCGGGCTATCTGTTATTCTGTACATAAACCACCCTGAACCCCGCGATTAGATTCCAGGCAGTAATTTCCTGTCAGGGTTGAAAGGGAAGGCTGGTAGTTATTGGGAATGCTGGCTGACTAAAGAAATTGAGGGTTTGATTCAGAAAAAGAAGGAAGCATATGTCAGGTATAGACAGGATAGATCGAGTGAATCCTTAGAAGAGTATAAAGGAAGTTGGAGTATACTTAAGAGGGAAATCAGGAAGACCAAACGCGGACATGAGATAGCTTTAGCAAATAGAATTAAGGAGATTCCAAAGTGTTTTTACAAATATATTAAGGACAAAGGGTAACTAGGGAGAGAATAGGGCCCCTCTAAGATCAGCAAGGCGGCCTTTGTGTGGAGCCACAGAAAATGGGGGAGATTTTAAATGAATATTTTGCAGCAGTATTTACTGTGGAAAAGGATATGGAAGATATAGACTGTAGGGAAATCGATGGTGACATCTTGCAAAATGTCCAGAGAAACAGAGGAGGAAGTGCTGGATTTCTTGAAATGGTTAAAGGTGGATAAATCCCCAGGACCTGATCAGGTGTACCCGAGAACTCTGTGGGAAGCTAGAGAAGTGATTGCTGGGCCTCTTGCTGAGATATTTGTATCATCGATAGTCACAGGTGAGATGCTGTGGTGCCACTGTTTAAGAAGGGCGGTAAAGACAAGCCAGGGAACTATAGACCGGTCAGCCTGACCTCGGTGGTAGGCAAGTTGTTGGAGGGAATCCTGAGGGACAGGATGTACATGAATTTGGAAATGCAAGGACTGATTCGGGATAGTCAACATGGCTTTGTGCGTGGGAAATCATGTCTCACAAACTTGATTGAGTGTTTTGAAGAAGTAACAAAGAAGATTGATGAGGGCAGTGCAGCAGATGTGATCCATATGAATTTCAGTAAGGCGTTCGACAAGGTTCCCCATGGGAGACTGATTAGCAAGGTTAGATCTCTTGGAATACAGGGAGAAGTAGCCATTTCGATACAGAACTGACTCAAAGGTAGAAGACAGAGGGTGGTGGTGGAGAGTTGTTTTTCAGACTGGAGGCCTGTGACCAGTGGAGTGCCACAAGGATCAGTGTTGGGCCCTCTACTTTTTGTCATATATATAAATGATTTGGATGCGAGCATAAGAGGTACAGTTAATAAGTTTGCAGATGACACCAAAATTGCAGGTGTAGTGGACAGCAAAGAGGGTTTCCTCAGTTTCCAAGAGGATCTGGACCAGATGGGCCAATGGGCTGAGAAGTGGCAGATGGAGTTTAATTCAGATAAATGTGAGGGGCTGCATTTTGGGAAACCAAATCTTACCAGGACTTCTACATTTAATGGTAAGGTCCTAGGGTGTGTTGCTGAACAAAGAGACCTTGGAGTGCAGGTTCATAGTTCCTTGAAAGTGGAGTCGCAGGTAGATAGGATAGTGAAGAAGGCGTTTGGTATGCTTTCCTTTATTGGTCAGAGTACCGAGTACAGGGGTTGGGAGGTCATGTTGTGGCTATACAGGACATTGGTTAGGTCACTCTTGGAATATTGCATGCAATTCTGGTCTCCTTCCTATTGGAAAGATGTTGTGAAACTTGAAAGGGTTCAGAAAACATTTACAAGGATGTTGCCAGGGTTGGAGGATTTGAGCTACAGGGAGAGGCTGAACAGGCTGGGACTGTTTTCCCAGGAGTGTCGGACGCTGAGGGGTGACATTATCGGGGTTTACCCTGGGATAAGGGAGTGCAGAACTAGAGGGCATAGGTTTAGTTTGAGAGGGGAAAGATATGAAAGAGATCTAAGGGACAACTTTTTCACGCAGGAGGTGGTACGTGTATAGAGTGAGCTGCCAGAGGAAGTGGGGTGGAGGCTGGTACAATTACAACTTTTAAGAGGAATTTGGATGAGTATATGAATAGGAAGGGTTTGGAGGGATATGGGCCGGGTGCTGGAAGGTGGGACTAGATTGGGTTAGGATATCTGGTTGGCATTGTCAGGTTGGACCAAAGGGTCTGTTTCCATGCTGTATATCTCGATGATTCTGTAACTCTGTAACTCACTCGGACTACCTGTTAATCTGTATAGAAACCACACTGAAACCCTCGATTAGATTCCAGTCTGTAACACACTCTGGGGTATCTGTTATTGTACACAAAATCATCCCGAATCCCCTTGATAAAATTCCAATCTGTAACTGACTTCCAATTTGAAGTGACTCTGTACATTAGCCACTTCAATCGTTTGATTAGATTCCAGTCTGTATCACACTCCTGGGTATCTGTTAGTTTGTATATTAATCATCCAGTCCAAACCCTGTTAAAATTGCCCATAGTGTTCAGGGAAGTGTAGGTGAGGTGCATTAATCAGGGGTATATGTGGGGAAATGGGTCTGGATGGGTTATCCTTCTGTGGGTCAGTGTGGTCTTGTTGGGCTGAAGGGCTTGTTTCCCCACGGTCGGGATTATATGAATCACCCGTAACCCTCTCGATTAGATTCCAACGTGTAACTCACTTCCATGTATGTGTGACTGGCATGTTTCAAAAACACCCCAAAACCTTCAATTCTATTCCACTTCGATAAACACGAGGCGCTGCCTTTTGGGAAAGCAAATTTGAGCAGGACTTATACACTTAATGGTCAGGTCCGAGGGAGAGTTGCTGAACAAAGAGACTTTGAAGTGCAGGTTCGTAGCTCCGTGAGAGTAGAGTGGCAGGTGGATAAGATAATGAAGGCAGCGTTTGGTTTGCTTTCCTTTATTGGTCAGAGTTATGAGTATAGACATTGAGAGGTCATGTTGTGGCTGGACTGGACATGGGTTAGGCCACTGTTGGAATATGGCGTGCAATTCTGGTCTCCTTCCTATCGGAAGGATGTTGTGAAACTTGGAAGGGTTCAGAAAAGATTTACAAGGAGGTTGTCAGGGTTAGAGGATTTGAGCTACAGGGAGAGGCTGAATAGGCTGGGACTGTTTTCCCTGGAGCATCAGAGGCTGAGGGGTGACCTTATAGAGTTTTATAAAATCATGACGGGCATGGATAGGAAAAATAGACAAAGCCTTTTCCTTGGGGTGGGGAGTCCAGAACTAGAGGGCATAGGTTTAGTGTGAGAGGTAATATGAAAGAGACCTAAGGGGCAACTTGTTCACTCAGAGGGTGGTACATGAATGGAATGAACTGTCAGAGGGAGTGGTGGGGGCTGGTATAATTGCAACATTTAAAATGCAGTTCGATGGGTATATGAATGGGAAGATTTGTAGGGAGATGGGCCAAGTGTTTGAAAAAGAGTCTAGGGTAGGTTAGGATATCTGGTCGGCATAGACGGGTTGCACCAAAGGGTCTGTTTCCATGCTGTACATCTCTATGACTGTATGACTCCGTGATTTTGTGACTCACTACTTGTTATCTGTTACTCTGTATGTAAACCACCTCAAACCTCTCGATTAGATTCCACTCTGTCCCTCACTCCTGGGTATCTCTTATGCTGTATGTAAACCCTAAACCCCTCTCTTAGATTCCAGTCTGGAACTCACTCCTGGGGATCTGTTATTGGATCTGTGTAGTGATCCTTGTTGGATGTTAGACCGAAGACAAGATAAACTAAATGGTCAAATGTTACATTGGAAGCAGGAACACAGAAAGCTGCTGGTTCATTTCTATCCGGTTACATATCTCCAAGTTTCAGATTGGGGCTGAATTTCTGTCACAATGGGGAAAGTCTCAAAAGCTGTTTACTGTCCTGCACGAATGCATCATCATAACATGAATTCTCTTGCAAGATAGGAAATGGAGACAGCTTCTGGAAGGTATCTGTATCCCTGTGTGTGTGATTCAGTGTGTCTGTGATTCTGTGTGCATGTTCAATGTTTTATATATTTTCAAACTGTATTGATGTTGCCAGTCTCTCTTGCTTTTCCTTATTTATAAACTCAATGTCATCGTTTTGCTGATATAAAATGGTGGCTGTGGACAAATCTAAAATGTCTGCCTGACTGATTTGTGTCAAGAATACTTTCAGCAAGGGAGAGGGGGCAATGTGTCAAAAGCCATTTCCATTCATTGATGCCAGCAGAGATAGGAAATGGAGACAGCTCTTTGAAGGTGGTTAAAATGTAAATCCCAGAACCTGTTTACAGTGAATGCGGAGAGACAATGTGACATTCCAGTAAGGTCTGCCTTACTTTCCAAGCTCCTAATATATGAGAGAAACATAATATGCAAAACCTGATAGAGCTCAGCCACTGATTTGTAGATTTGCAGCGTTGGATCAGAATTTTGCCTGGTTAGGTCTCATCCCAAATTGAAGGGTTTCTCAAATCCCACACTGACCTTCTGTGGGTTCAAAGTGTGTGTTGTCTACAAATAAAAGAAAATAATGCACCTGCAATTGAACAAAGCTCTTTCTGGAACTTTGTGCATCTGTTGGTTTAAGTATCTTTCAACAGGGTTGAACATAAATGTGAGAGATAGGTTGCACTCTAACCAGAATGGCAGTGCAGTATAAAAGGTATATTAATAATTTCAGTGAAAGGGGAAAACAGAGGAGGATAGTCCTCAAACAAGGAAAGTTGGGAGTCAGTAAAGTTGTGTAGTTTGTGACTGTATTATGTTTATGTGAGTCAAGATTTGAAACCACTTGGCCAATAGTACACTTTGTGACTCACTCCCAGTTACAAGTTATTTCACATAAAAAGGTTAACATATCCCTCGATTAGATTCCAGGCTGTAACTCCCTCCGGGCTATCTGTTATTCTGTATCTAAAACTCCCTGGACCCCTCGATTAGATTCCAGGCTGTTAACTAACTCCAGGGTATCTGTTATTTTGTACATAAACCATCTTAAATCCCCCGATTAGTTTCCAATCTGCAACACACTCCAGACTATCTGTTATTCTGTAAATAAATCACCCTGAACCCCTCAATTAGATCCCAGGCTGTAACTCACTCTGGGCTATCTGTTAATCTGTATATAAACCACCCTGAAACCCTCGATTAGATGCTAGGCTAGGCTGTAACTCACTCCGGGGTATCTGTTATTCGTATATAAAGCACCATGAACCCCTCAATTAGATTCCAGATTGTAACTCACTCCGGGGTATCTGGTATTCTGGATATTAACCATCCTGAACCCATTGATTTGATTTCCCTTCCTGACATGTTAAGCTCATTTTTCCAACACAATCTAATCTCAATAATGATCAATGTATCACTGGTCCTCCTATCTGCTGGAACTACCATCATGTTAACTTTCTGATGTTAACATACATGATTACCTGTAGCAGTGAGTCGCAGGTAGACAGAGTGGTGCTGAACACATTTGACACATTTGCCTTAATCAGTCAGAGCATTGAGTATAGGAGTTGTGGTGGTATGGTGCATCTGTACAGGATGTTGGTGAGGCCACTTTAAGAATACTGTGTACAACTCGGTTTTCTGCCGAAATGTCTTACACGTATGTTCCAGGACTGGAGGCTTGAGCTATAGGGAGAGGCTGATTACGTTGAGGTGTTTCCCCCTGGAGTGTCAGAGGTTGAGAGGCAGCATTATAGAGGTTTATAAAATCATCAGGGGCATGGATATTCTGAACAGCCATGTTCTTCTCCAAAGGATAGGGGAGTCCAGAACAAGACAGCATAGGTTGAAGGGGAGAGGGCGAATGAGTTAGAAGGGACCTGAAGGTTAATATTTCACACAGAGAGTGGTGTGTGGACAGAAAGTGCAGTCAGAGGAAGTGGTCAAGGCGGGTACAATCACAGGAGGAATATTGGCCAAGTGCTGGCAAATGGGACTAAATCAGATTTGATATCTGATCGGAGTGAACAGATTGGACTAATGGGTCTGTTTCCATTCTGCATGACTCTCTGATTCTATAAGAGGGATGACGAATAATTCTGAAAGGATCTTTCAAGTCGGAATTCTCTTCAGTGGAAGGTTATCGTGTCTCTATGTTCACATTGATTGAAAGCTGCGTTAGTTAAATATCTGATAAAGAAGTGCACAATGGGACACAGACAGGCAAGTGGGGCTGAGACCACAAACTGTATATAATTTTAGTGTCTGGTGGAGAAGACTCAAAGTATCTAATGACCCACTCCTGTTTCTCAGTCCCATGTTCCCGTGTTCCATTCAGCCCATCAAACCTGCTAGACAGGAGCAGTTGGAGGTTACTTACTCCTATAACCTGTTGCACAGAAACACAGGAGACCATTCAGCCCCTCAGTACTGTCCCACACGGTTTGAAGTGAATTGGGAAATGTAATTGGAAAACCCAGGCTGGGTACGAAAGAGGCCCCTCATCTCTCTTCACAGAGCTTCCCCTCTCTGCAACTTGTGCTTCATTTGTTGGTCATGTTGTACACCCAGATTCAATGTGAATACAGCCCCATACCTCACCCAGAGATTGCTCACAAAATCCTCTGGTCTCCCTGTCTGCAACATTCAACAACAGAACATCCATGAAAGTAACACCCACTAACTTTCCAATAACAGAATGGGAGAACATCAGAAACAGGGGCAGGTCGTTCACTCCCCAAACCTGCCTTGCCCTTCGTTATGATCATGACTGATCTGTTCTTCATCTCAAATCCTCTTTCATATCCAATTCTTCATAGCCCTCAACTCTCTGACAGGTCAATTTCCATACACCTCCTCTTCAATTATTTTCAGTCATCTAGCTCCCCGAACACGCTAGAGAAGAGACATCCTGACATTCAATGCCACCTGTTTGAAGAAAACACTTGCTGCTCCTATATCATGGCCTATGGATGTGAACAAAAGAGGTTGATACAAGGGTTCAGGTAACAATGACTGGCCACGATATCAAGGCTGTGGTTGACTTCTGTTGACATCAAGGAGCTTAACAAAACTGAACTTAATGGGAATCAGAGTAACCTCTCCAGTGTTTGGGGTCAAACATGGCACAAAGGAAGATGGTCACCATCTCAGTCCTGGGTCACCTCTGTGGGAGATCCTCAGGGTAGCTTCCTCTTCACAAACATCTTCAGCTGCTTCATCAATGTCTCCCCGCCCCCACCCTCCCCACCATTAGATCAGAATTGGGGATGGTCGCTAAAGATTCAACAATGTTCAGAACATTTTGTCCCCCGTCAGCTCCTGAACTGGTCTTTGTCTGTAACTAGCAGGATCCAGACTCCATTGAGGCTTGTGCTGTTAAAGTATCAGTAACATTCATGTAACAGCACTGCCTGACACTGCACATTGCCACAGTAAAACAAGGGTTCATTCAGTACCTCACGCTGGATTCACAGGAATATGAGGAAGTCATTCAGCCCATTGACACTATTGGAGAAGAACAGGGACAGCCCATTCAGTGCCTCCAGCCTATTACTCAGGAAGGGAAGGAGTCTAGTGTGATGGGCCACACCAGAGCCCCTCGAAAATATTTGAAGGCAGTAGCATAGATTCTAATGTTTTCTTATTTTAAAGGAAATGTACAGTGTCTGTTCCAGATGCAATGTGACTGGTCAAGCTACTCGGTGTGAAGCAAATCACCATCTACTTAAACACGAAAGAGAAAATGAAACCAAAGAAAGAGGAATTTAGAATAACGTAATTCTATTGGACAGCTTAACAGAATAATAGATCTAGGAACTATTACTGATGAACTGTTCCAATATAGGGAAATCCCATAAACACAGCCCTTGGCAAAAAGAAATATTCAGACACAGATTGTCACAAATATTTCTTCAATCCAAGAATTAAAAACAGTATCAAGAGAAATTTCAGAGAGGGTAGCAGCCAGAAGACTTTCACTGAAGTTTCCAACTCTGTGGAGACTCCAATAGTTTCTGATGTTACTGAGAAACCAAAACACAGAGATCCTAATCTGTGAGAGCTGGCCACACCCATTCAGGCTGCATTAAAATAAACACAAGGCCGCCCTAGCTGTTACTCAAGTGGTCTTAACTGGCAAGCTTGGTAACGATCGTTCAATCTCTCTCATAAAAGAAACCCGGACAAAATAACCTCTTAAAGCTGCAGCAATGTTCCATGAGTCAGTACAATGAGCTGTCAAACAGGAACCAGGGTTAATCAGTGAGGCCCTTGGCCCTGTCCAATCGGACGAGGTTGAAGCCAATCACTCCCTTGAGTCACTTACACAGGAACAGCAGGAGGCCATTCCCACCTCAATACACTTACACGGGGGCAGAATGAGGTACTTTTTGGTGATTCCTGATGAATGTCTTATGCCCAAAACGTCGATTCTCCTGGTCCTCGGATGCTGCCTGACCTGCTGTGCTTTTCCAGCAATTGATGGTCTATTCTCATCTCCAGCATTGGCAGTCCTCACTGTCTCCTAATTGATGCTCTAACATGATGAACAAGTGGGGCAGAGGCCCCACAAACAGACTGTTCCACATTGTTTCTCTTGGCTCCGTTGTTTATGATACACATGTGGGACTTTAACATGGTTTTCTTGAGGTGGGCAGGGAAGCCATATGTCTTGTGTGAAGTCTTAAGAAGGCATCTTCCATCTCCACGAAGACAGACTGGTGTTCTCTATGCAGGGCGGAAGCTGATGGGAATGGCTACCTGTTTCAGACGGAGGTATTGTGGCTGCTGTTGGAGATTGTGAGCAACCTGATGTTCAGTACAGGGTTCACACGCTGACTGCACAATAACGTGGGGAGAGTTAATTTAGGCAAATAAACTATGAGGAAAGTCACCTTAGACTGATGAATGGACTCTCTAAGTTCAAATAATGGTGATTTTGTTCATGTTGATCTTGTCTAGTGCATGTCCTGTGCAGTGTAACCTGTAATCCTTACTCTGTCCAAGTCTATTTCCACCCTATGATCTGTCTGGCCATGCTTACTATGATCTTCCTCCACTGCTCATAAATAAAGTGTTTCCCTGTACTGAGGTACACTTGACAATAAATCAAACCAATCAATCCTGGGTAAAGTATGGAATTTCTCTCCCTATCAATGTATGTTTTGGAAATAACTGATCGCTGCCACTCCTCGTGTTTCAGGATCACCATTTCTTCATCTCTCACAGCTCTACAGATTAAACACTCAGCTTCTTCACTCTTTCCCCATGTTACCATCACCCGTGTCTGTGGTAAGGGAATCATTTATTACAAAGGAGATCAAATCTGTAGAGAGTGCCCCAAATGCTCTCTCAGCAAGGCTCTACAACAGCCGGAAGATGGCTTTACTCATGTACTCGAATCATCTTACAATGAAGGACAGCATACCATTGACTGCACCCATTACTTACACAGGGTTTGATTCGGAGCAGTCAGCATAGACTTGTGAGTGGGAGATCATGCCTCCCAAATTTCTTAGAGACCTTTGATGAAGTTACCAGGACGTTTGATGAGGGCAGAGTGATAGATGTAGTCTCTATGGATTTCAGTAAGGCCTTTGATAAGTTTCCAAATGGCAGGCTGCTCAGGAAGGTTACATCTCGTAGAATGCGGGGGAACTGGGCAATTGGATACACAGTTGGCTTGATGGTCGGAAGCAGAGGGTTTAGTGGAAAGATGTTTGTCAGACCGGAGGCTTGGTCCATTGCTGTTTGTTATCTATGATTTGGTTGAGAATGTAGAAGGTATGATTAGTAAGTTTGCAGATGACACTAAAATAAGTGGGAGCATGATCAGTGAGGATGTTTATCAACAATTGCAGCAGGACCTTAATCAGGTGGAAAATGGGCCGAGAAATGGCAAATGGAATTTAATATAGAAGCGTGAGGTCTTGCATTTTGGAAACTCCGATCAAGGTAGGAGTTTTGTGGTGAATGGGAGGGTCTTAAGGGGTGCAGTGGGCAGAGGGACCTTGGTGTTCAGGTGCACTGTTCTCTGAGAGTGGAGTCACAGGTAGACAGGGAAGTGAAGAAGGCTTTTGGCATATTGGCCTTCATCAGGCAGGATATTGAGGATAGAAGTTGGGACCTTATGTTACAGTTACACAGGATTTTGGTAAGGCCACACTTGGAGTATTGTCTTCAGTTTTGTCACCTTGTCATGGGGAGGATGTTATTAAATTAGAAAGAGTGCAGAAGAAATTTACAAAGACGTTGCCAGGACCCAATGGTCTGAGTTATAGGGAGTGGTTAGACAAGCTAGGACCTTTTCTTTAGCGTGTAAGAGACTGAGGGAGTCCTTATAGAGCTGTATAAAATCACAAGGGGTATGGATAGGTTAAGCTCTCAGTCTTTTTCCAAGGTGTAAAGAATCGAGGATTAGCGGGGATCAGTTTAAGGTTAAAGGGGAAGGAATAAAAGGGAACCTGAGGGGCCACTTCTTTATACAGAGGGCTGGTACGTGGATGAGTTGCCAGCAGATATGGTTGAGGGGGGTACATTAACAACATTTCAAAAACATTTGGATAAATATGTGGATAGGAAAGGACTGGAAGCATATGGGCCAACTGCAGGGAAATGGGTTTAGCGTGGATGGACATTTTCAAGGTGGACTCGAACCCCTCTGTTAATTAAACCCAAACACCCAGAAAAGCTTGCCTCACCTTGTAATCTGTTAAAATAAGAGTGACACAGATCTCCTACATTCCACTATTTAAACAAAAATTATCAAGTTAGTTTCTTAACTTTAATAGTGAACTCTAAACAACAACTATTCACAAATACAAGCCCCTCTTTTCTTAGCCACTTACTATCTGACTCCAACTCTGTAAATATATGCTGTTCCAACAACCCACATACGAAACATTAAAATCTCAAGACCATTCAGTCTCTATCTTCCCCGCTGTGTTCACTCTTTCAGCTGCTGATCTCCCTTCGTCATTTTTTTTATTGCAAGTAGGTTTACATGAACATGTGTCTTTGATAGAGAGTGTTTGAGATGGCCAGTTAGCACTCCTGCTCTACAGCAGTTACTCTGCTGTTGGATGGCAGTGGCTCTCCATCTATTTTCAAAATGCTGGGTTTATATACTCCCCATGATATAATAATTCTCATAATTTGATTGCTGTCCAGGTGTCCAAACAATAATATTCAAATTCTGTTGGTTTCTGGTATCCTGAGCATTATTTAAACTCTTTGGTTGGATTTGAATGGCTGTCAAAACAGCAACCAACACTCAGGTATCCATTTCTCAGCTAATGGTGACATGTGGAACAGTGTGACCTTTAGCTGGCATCTGTGGCTTTAATTTCTATTCAACAAAACCCGATCTGTCTTAAAGTGCCCATACATGTTTTTGTTTTCATAACATCTTCCCGCTTCAGAAAATAAAATGAACCAGCAGACTGAAAAGATGGCTACATTTCTTTTCCTCTAATTCTTAATCCGAACTATATGAAATATAAAAGTATTAATCTCAGTTATATCATTCATATTAATTCTGCATACCAATACAACACTGTAATAAGTCAAATCTTATCTACACTGCTTTCCTTTAAATCCGCGAAAACCCATCTGCTATCACATTGTAGGGGCCACAGCATGTGCATTTTGTAAGTTTAAAGTCGGTAAGGTAAGACTCCAATGAAATTGTCTCATATTCTGGTCTTTAAATATTCCAAAAAATGCGAGAGATTTGTCATTGTCCACAACCATCTCCGACAATTTGTTTGTCATATACACATTAAAATATTGTCAGGCCAGTGTGAAACTTAATCATTCTTGTTCAATAATGGAGATTTTTTATTTTTTTTCTGGTGGATATTGAGTTTTTTCCACAAGTAGCCAATTAGCCATTCAATTCCATCATCCTCTTTCTGTATCAATACATCTCTGACCCCTATATCCCGAGCATCAAACACAATTTTCAAAGGGTTTCAAAATATTTGGTGTAGCTAAAGCTCGTACGCTGATTAATCCTGCTTTAAAATTCTCAAATACCCCCTGGCATTGTTCTGTCCACCACAATTCTGTGTTCTTCTTTAGTAAATCCATCAGTGGTGCCCATACGCTGCTGAAGTTTGGAACAAACTTCCAATAGAATCCACTCAGTTCCAAAAATCGAAGCACCTTTTTCTTCGAGGATGGTTGTGGAAATTACTCAAAGCCCTTCGGTCTTTGTGTTCCATGGGGTCAACCTTCCATGGCCAATGTAATGTCCCAAGAACATCACCTCTACCTTCACGAATTCTGTTTTCTTTAAGTTTATTACCAAGTTTTCTTCTTGTAATCGTTCAGCATGTTCTGCCAACTGTAACATGTGTGCTTTCAATCACTTGCTAAAGATCACTACATCATACAGATAAGCTGCACAATTTGTTCATATGGCCACAACTCTGTTTCTGAGTCTGAAATGTGGCTGGTGCATTATTCATCCATATGAAATACTCGATAAAGTTTTTTTTTGTCATCTCTGGTATCTTTACTAGATTGTTTAACTGACTCCACATTTTAAAAAATTTGAATGGGGCCACTAAACCTAGCTTTGAAGGGATTTCCTACCACTGGTGGCGATACTGATACGTCATCCCCACGGGAAATCTTCAAAGTTTCTGAGTTTTTATCTGCCACCTGCTTCACTCTATGCTGTTCTCTTCAGATACTATTTAGCAAACTCACCTACTCCATCTACTCTCTCCTTCACCTCACACACAGAATCCAGGTGTGAGATTTCCAACTTCGGTCCTGTCAATTTATATTTAATTAATTTCAAAGGACCTCTCACTTCATGTACGAATATTAACTCAACAGACGTAAAGTGAGTAGATTTATTTGGGACATCTCTAATGGCAAACAATTTAATGGGACACCTTTATCACAATCATTTGGCCAACCCTGACAGTACGCTGTTAACATAGTCTTCAGCGTCTGATGCTAACTTTCCAAGGCTCCCTGGGATTCAGGATAGGATGCCCTTGATTTGAAGTGCTGTCTGCCTAAGCCATCCATGACTTCCTTAAACAGCTGAGCGATAAAATGAGACCTTGGTCTGACTGAATCTCTCTGGGCAGCCCACAGCGAGTAAAGAAAGCTACCAACTCCTCCACTTCCCTTTTTGCCTTGACACTCCAATAATGGAATTGCCTCTGGAAATCTGGTAGACACATCCAATATAGTCAGCAAATATTGGTTTCCACTTTTACTTTAGAAAGGGGAGCTACACAATTAATCATAACCCACGTGCAAGGTTCTTCGAATGCAGGAATTGGCAAGAAAGGTTCTGGTTTTATTACTGCCTGTTACTTACCTACCATTTGGGATGTATGTCATGTACAAGAAAAATTAACAGTGTCCTTGTACATTCCAGGCCACTAGAAACACTTCTGTACCTTAGCCTGAGTCTTCTGTACATCTAAGTGACTGTCTGCAGTTAGTTTATGAGCTACCCGTAACACTGTACGTTACTGCTAACACAATCTGGTCCACTTTGGCCCATTTCCCGTCTGCAGTAACCTATCGGGGTCTCCATTTTAATTTTATGATTCTATCTTTAAGTTAATAACGTTCAACCATATATTCTGATTCCTTTTCTGTGTGTGTGCATGTGTATGTGTGTGTGAATGCGTGAGTATATATCTGTTGTAAGTCCATTCACCTTTCTGGACTAAACCCCCCTGCCTGGTCCTCTGCCTGTTCAGGTTTTTCCTGCACCGTTGCATCAAACAGGGGGTCAGTTCACTGAGCATCAAACCATTTGTCTTTTTCGTTCGTTTTTCCTTCCTGCTGTAACTTATGACAGTGGGATCTTGTTACTACACAGTCTGGAAAAATTCCTGGGTAATTTTCTTTTAACTCACCAATTCCCTAGTCTTCCTTTGGCTTCTCCACCACAAGGGGTGCCTCTCCCACCTCGCCTCCTGCTAAATCGTTCCCAAGAACAAACTGTATTCCTGGAAATGACACTCTGTTACTCACTGTCACTGTTACTTCCCCAACCTTGATTTGGCATTCCATCCTGATGTTACACAAGGGAATACTTAATTTCTGTCCCCATTCCACAAATTAACACACTCTTGATTAACATGCCAGAAAGAGTGAAAAAAACTTTCATCTCTTCCTATTAGAGGGTGAGAGAAATTGAGGGCTGCAGATGCTGGAGATGAGAGTTGAAAAGTGTGGGACTGGAAAAGCACAGCACGTCGGCAGCATCCGAGGGGCAGGGGCTTTGACGTTTCAGGCATAAATCCTTCATCAGGAAAGTGGGAGGTAAGGGAGGGGGAAGGAGGTTGAGAAATAAATGGGAGGGTGGGGGTGGAGCTGGGTGGAAGGGAGCTTGGAAGGCGATAGGTAGATGCAAGTGGGGTGTGATGGTGATAGGTCGGTGAGGAGGGTGATAGGACTCCTATCAGTGGTAGGACAGCTGGAACCCTCAAACTGTACAGCATCAACGTTGACTTCACCAAATTTCAAATCTCCCCTCCACCAACCTCTCCCAGATCCAACCGTACAACCTAGCACTGCCCTCTTGGACTGCCCTAACTAGACATCTTCCTTTCCACCTATCGACTTCACCCTACCCTCCGACATATCACTCCCACCTACATCATCTTATTGCCTTCCCAATGACCCTTCCATCAGCTCAGCTACTACCCTCGTATTTATCTTTCAGCCCCCTTGTCCCCCCACCATGTTCCTGACGATGGGTTTCTGCCTGATATTCGATTGTCCTGCTGTTTGGATGCTGCCTGATCTGTTGTGCTTTTCCGGCCCCTCACTTCTCAACTATTACAGACTGAGCAGATCCCGTATCTCACAAAATTATAACTTCTTGTCCTTCTCCCCCTGTTCTTTCTGAGTAAACTTTATCTACAGAGGTGAATTCTTTTGAGAGATCAGGCACTGCCTCCATACCCAGCCCTTGCCTCGGCTGTGCAATTTCCTGCAGCTCCTCGGCTCCACTTGGGGTCTCCTTTACCAGTTTCACTAATGCCACTGGGCTTAGCCTCTTCGACCGCATCTTTCCCCAAAGTGTCTTCCTTTAACGCCCAGCACGGTGTGTCCCAGCTTACTGCAGTGAAAACAACTTTTTCCCTGTGCCCTTCTTAAACCACCAACACTGTCATTTTATGTGTTCCAGTGCCTTATAGTGAGAACACCTGAGGCCTTTCACCACCTTTCAACCCCCTTGGGCTTCTTTCTTCCCCTGTGGTAAAATATTGTGAGCTACTGTTCGCTTTGTAATGTGTGATTGTCCCTTCTCCCAATTTCTATCCCTCACAGGATGAAATTCCTGCCAGAAGCTAAATTTTATCACATTCCACAATGCATATTTACCTGTCATTTCTGCCGTGCTTCTCACTTCTTGAACTTCCTATTCAGTCACATGAATTCTTACTATCTCTGGAAGTGAGTCTTTTAACTTCTCCTGCAGATTAATCTCCCTTCAAGCCTCACAGGTCTTATCCATTTTTAAGGCCAGCACCCACCTGTCAAAATGACTGTGGTTAATTCTTTGAAACTCAATATAAGTCTGACCTGGTTCCGTCTCTATTTTTCTGAACTTCTGTCTATATGCTTCTAGTACCAATTCATAACCAATCAAAATAACCAATTTAACATCTTGATAATCTCTTGATCCCTCATCTGACAGCGCTGCACATACCTCACCAGCTGGGCCCATCAGCTTAGTCTGAACTAGCATTACCCACAAGTTCACTGGACACGTCATCTGCCTAGCCATTTTTTCAAATGAAATGAAAAAGGGTTTGACAATTTTCTCAACGAAATATGGCAAGTTACTAACCTAGTTGTATACATCCCTACGTTCTCCCTTCATCTCCATCCTGTTAATTTAAATTTCTTGTCTAATTCCCAACTTCTGAATTTCAAATCCCCTCTCTCTTTCTTTTTCCTCTCTTTCTCTTTCGTCTCTCTCTGTTTCCATCCCTTTATTTATCTTCTAACTCCAGTTGCCACATTTGCAATTTAAGTTTTTATAACTCTACTGCAGTTGCCTGTTTCTCTGATACATCAAAATGCTTGACCAACTCCATTACAATTTCAGCTTCCCTTTTCTCCCTGGTTGAACCCAATTCCAACCTATTTGCTAATTCTAACAAATGTCCTCCTTCTTCTGTCTTTCTAAACTTCCTTGGAAAATTTGGGAACCTCTTTAGTAATGTGAACAGCCATTTCCCTCACTTTTCATTTAACCAACCACAAGTAACAAAATTAAACGAATTTTCCCACTGGTTTTATTTGAAGATCAAAGTCACTAATTGCAATGAGTTGGAATTTGCTGCGACCTGTTGTATCACAAATCTGTTCAGATCGGTCCAAGTGCCACACGGCAAGGCCCCAAACTGTTATGACATCAATGTCGAACACCTCTGTTAATTAAAATCACACACCTAGAAAAGCTCACCTCACATCATAATCTGTCAAAACGTGAGCGACAGAGAACTCCTAAATTCCACTAATAAACAACAAACAACAATTTATATCTGTGCAAGTAAGCTCGCTGAGCTTGAAGGTATGTTTTCAGAAGTTTCGTCACCATGACGAGGTGACATCATCAGTGGGAGCATCTGCTGAAGCTCTGGTGGGATATCCCACCTCTCTATTTGTAGGTCTTGGTTTCTTAAAGTGGGTGATGTCATTTCCGGTTATTTTTAAAAAGAGAATGTAGACAGGATCTAAATTGATGCGTTTATTGATGGACTTCTGGTTATAATACGATTCCTCTAAGAAGGTCCTTGCGTGTCTTAGTATGTGTGTTTGCTTTGTCCCAGTCAAAGTGGTGCCCTTCTTTGTCTGTATGTACGGAACATAGTGATAGTGGATCATGTCTTTTGGTGGCTAGTTGGTGTTCTGTTGTTTATTTACAATGTGTTATGCACATATGAAAAATGCGACGTATCTGCACACACACATTGATTAAACAGTGTATATAAAATCATTTTTCCACCATTGAAACTGTCCTGTTATTGTGTTACGAGGATAGATTAGATTAGATTAGATTACTTAGTGTGGAAACAGGCCCTTCGGCCCAACAAGTCCACACCGCCCCGCCGAAGCGCAACCCACCCATACCCCTAACATCTACCCCTTACCTACACTACGGGCAATTTAGGATGGTCAATTCACCTGACCTGCACATCTTTGGACTGTGGGAGGAAACCGGAGCACCCGGAGGAAACCCACGCAGACACGGGGAGAACGTGCAAACTCCACACAGTCAGTTGCCTGAGGCGGGGCGGTGTGGACTTGTTGGGCCGAAGGGCCTGTTTCCACACTAAGTAATCTAATCTAATCTAATCTATCCTCGTAACACAACAACAGGACAGTTTCAATGGTGGAAAAATTATTTTATATACACTGTTTAATCAATGTGTGTGTGCAGATAAGTCACATTTTTCATATGTGCACAACACATTGTAAAGAAACAACAGAGACACAGTTAACGAAAAATGATGCATATGATGTATAAAATTGGTAAAACATTAAAACATGATTTGATCCTCTCAACGAACCCTCCTTTTCTGGGATTCCCAACTCTAATCTCTCATTCTTACCAGGATGTGTGCTCCAAATTCTTGATTCTGGTGTCCCAACTTATTTCAGTTAATCCCCTTTCTACCGGGACTTCAATATGTTGGCCTGGTGGGTTCTTTCCAAAGCTAGTGTCAGTCATATTATTGGAGATAAATATTCTGGCATCAGACTCAGCA